>NC_052619.1:51133932-51136432 GCF_016545825.1 Eucalyptus grandis | reverse complement strand
TGCATGGCTTAATCTTTGAGACAAGTATATGGATTACTGGCAGGATCAACCAGGTAGCATTCTCTTTTCATTGACGCCCGAAAATAAAGATCCGTCGCGATGCCCGAGGGCTTCGCGCGATCAAGGCAAGGCAAGATCAAGTCATTCAGGTGAAGCGATAAACGCTTAACGATAGGAACAAGGGGCTAATGACCCCACTCCCATTACGAGAGTTCCAGATCCGAGAGAACGAGTAGGCACCGTGGTCCGTCCGAACGATCGAATGAGACGACGTCAGGGAACACGAGCCCACTGATCTCGTCCAACTGAGCATCCAAGAGGGGACGCCAGGATGGAAGGGACTACCGAAGGCACACATTTCCGTCGCAATAGGTATGCAACACAGAAACCCACATCTTGCATCCGACGTTTATCTCGCGGAGCAACAAGCTGATCGAAGGTGAGGGAAGCAGATTCGATGCACCAGCACGGAGCCTGCCTACGCACACATTCTTATCGTCTCTCACACGCCATCGCGTAACGGAAACGAACCAAGCCGACTCATCCGTAGCTCCTCAAGCACGAGGACTTGAGGATCACACGGAGTTATCGAACGAGGTCGCATCCGCACCGCTAGACGCGAGAACACCAATGTCTTGTTCGGTCGTGGATCGATACAAATACGTGGCTCGTTCATTCATGCCCGAGGCACGATCTCGTCTTACCGAAGGGACTCATAGATTCGTCAATTCCCAGCAACTCGGTCATCGATTCATCCTCTATGGCCGCTTGGCTCGAAAACGACCCATGCGCTCGGCCATGATGCCTGCGTGAGGGGAGCCACGCGATGCATCCATCTTTGTCTAGGGGCGCTTTTCGATCGATCGGAACCTATTTCGGGATCATTGAACGTTGTTATGACTCATTATTGACTCATTTCGTGCCCGTGACATGACTCATGCATCGCGCAACGACGCCCGAAAACTGCCCGTGGCCTCGAGCACCACTACCCCTAAAGAGCCTTATGAGCATTTTTGCCCCTCAACAGAGTAGACATTCACCATGTTTGAGTAGGCACCACCCCTTTAAAAAATTGTAGAAATTGAATTTTGATGAGATTTTTTGCAGAGATGCTTAGAAAAATGTGATCTAAATTATGGAAAACTCAGAAAAAAATTTTGACGACCGAAAATATTTTTTTTTATTTTTGGTATTTAAAAATTGAGAAAATCCGGAAAATTAGAAAAAAATATTTGGAACGTGGGAAAAAATTGGGGAGGCTATTTTATGACACAAACAAAATTTAGGAAGAAGAATGGATTCAATCGGACAAGAAATGATCGGTGAAGTTGCAACCGGACCATGGTCGGCCGGCCCCGATCGATCCCGGCCGAGCGGGATCGATCCACGATCGATCCGCATGGTGCAGGGATCGATCCCGCCGACCGGGACCGATCCATGATCATCCATGCACCGATCGGATCGATCCACACGGCCGAGGCGGTCGGCCACGATCGATCCCGGTCGAGCGGGATCGATCCACGATCGATCCGCATGGTGCAGGATCGACCCACGCTCGACCGGGACCGATCCACACGGCCGAGGCGGTCGGCCACGATCGATCCCGCTCGACCGGGATCGATCCATGATCGATCCGCACGGTGCATGGATCGATCCACACGACCGAGGCCCTCGACCACGATCGATCCCGCTCGACCGGGATCGATCCATGATCGATCCACACGGCCGAGGCGGTCGGCCACGATCGATCCCGCTCGACCGGGATCGATCCATGATCGATCCGCACGGTGCATGGATCGATCCACACGACCGAGGCCCTCGACCACGATCGATCCATGATCGATCCGCACGGCCGAGGCGCTCGACCGGGATCGATCCATGATCGATCCGCACGGTGCGTGGACCGATCCACACGGCGTGCGTGGACCGATCCACACGGCCGAGGCTCTCGACCACGATCGATCCTGGATCGATCCGCACGGCCGAGGCTCTCGACCGGGATCGATCCATGATCGATCCGCGCGGTGCGTGGACCGATCCACACGACCGAGGCCCTCGACCACGATCGATCCTCTCGACCGGGATCGATCCATGATCGATCCGCATGGTGCATGGGTCGATCCACACGACCGGGGACCGATCACGCTCGATCAGGGGATCGATCCGCACGGTGCAGGACTCGATCCCGCTCGACCGGGGATCGATCCGCACGGTGCGGGGATCGATCCGATCGATGCAAGGTCGATCCGCACGGTGCACTGGGACCGATCCCGCACGACCGGGGATCGACCCACGATGGATCCGCACGGTGCAAGGGTCGATCCACACGACCGAGGCCCTCGACCACGATCGATCCCGCTCGATCCGCACGGCCGAGGCGCTCGACCGGGACCGATCACGCTCGACCGGGGATCGATCCACACGGTGCAGGGACTGATCCCGCTCGACCGGGATCGATCCGCACGGTGCAGGGATCGATCCGATCGATGCAAGGTCGATC
>NC_052619.1:51128932-51131432 GCF_016545825.1 Eucalyptus grandis | reverse complement strand
GGCGCACCGACACTACGACGTGCGGTGCTCTTCCAGCCCGCCGGACCTACCTCCCGGCTGAGCCGTTTCCGGGTGGGCGGGGGGTGTTAAACAAAGATAACTTTCCCGAGGCCCCGCCGACGTCTCCGGACTCCCTAACGTTGCCGTCAACCGCCACGTCCCGTTCGAGAATTTTAACCCGATTCCTTTGAAGCTCGCGCACGAGGCGCTATCAGACGGGCTTCCCCCGTCTCTTAGGATCGACTAACCCATGTACATGTGCCGTTCACATGGAACCTTTCCCCTCTTCGGGTCTTCAAAGTTCTCATTTGAATATTTGCTACTACCACCAAGATTCGCACTGACGGTCGCTCGCTGGCTCACGCCTGGTTTGTGAAGCCCGCGCGCCCTCCTACATCAAGGCCCGGCACTTGCCTTGGCACGGCCGAGTATAGGTCGCGCGCCAGCGCCATCCATTTTCGAGGGCTGGTTGATTCGGCAGGTGAGTTGTTACACACTCTAGCGGATTTCTCACTTCCATGACCACCGTCCCATTGCCTAACGACCAACACCCTTGTGGGTTCTAGGTTAGCGGCAATTGGAGCACCGGCACCCGACTTCCCGGTTCATCCCGCATCATGCAGCCTGCTACCAAAAATGGCCCACTGGGAGCTCTCGATTAGGTGGCGTGGCTCAACGGAGGCAGCCGCGCCGTCCTACTTTATTTAAAGCTTGAGAATAGGCCGAGGGCGTTGCGCCCCATGCCTCTAATCATTGGCTTTGCCCGATAGAACTCGCTCTTGAGCTCCAGCCATCCCGAGGGAAACTTCGGGAGGAACCGGCTACTTAGACGGTTCGATTAGTCTTTCGCCCTATACCTCAAGTCGATAAATGATTTGCACGTCGTACGTCGCGTCTCCACCAGAGGCTTCCTTCGGCCGCCCCGCCAGCTGTCACTATCTTTCGTCCCGACATATGCTTCATCAACCTTCTCGAAGATCAAGGCCTGGCCACGGTGCACCCAAAAGGGATCCCACCAATCGCCTTACGCTTACGGGTTTAAGCACCCATTGACTCGCACATGTCGACTCCTGTCCGTGTTTCAAGACGGCCGAACGGGAGCCCACTAAACGATGCCCGGAGCACGCAGATGCCGAAGCACGCCGTGAGGCGCGTGCCGCATTCCACAACGCAAAGGGGCGACGTTTCCACGGACGTGTGACGGCGGGCTCCGGGCTTGGGCCGCCACCGCACCGCACGGGTCCATGCCTCGAAGCCGACGGGGCGACTCTGCCACTGCCTCCAGCATCCGACCGAGGCACACGTCAGCCCCCATCCGCTCTCCCGACAATTTCCCAAGCACCCCTTGACTCTTTTCAAAGTCCTTTTCATCTTTCCCTCGTTTGTTGCTATCGGTCTCTCGCCCATATTTAGCCTTGGATTCGAATTCTACCGCCCGATTAGGCTGCATTCCCAAACAACCCGACGATGACTGTGGGAAAGCACAGGTCCTACACGACTGGGCTCTCACCCTCTTCCGGCGCCCTTCCAGGGAACTTGGGCCCGGTCCGTCGGCGAGGACGCTTCTCCGGACTACAATTCCGAACGCCGAGGGCGATCGATTCTCATCTTGGCTCTTCCCGGTTCGCTCGCCGTTACTAGGGGAATCCTTGTTAGTTTCTTTTCCTCCGCTTATTGATATGCTTAAACTCGCGGGTAGCCCCGCTGACCCGGGGTCGCGTTGGTAAGGAGCAGATCGCGGAGCGCGCGATGAGCGGCACGCGCGACATTGATCATTGGGGTCTAATCAACCACCGAATGTCGTGGTGCCGATCGCTCCGACGCTCGATTTGGGCCAACCGGGCGTGTTCGTCGCGGAGGCCATCACGCGCCGAGTCCCGCCGCCCGGTTTAAAGGACGGAGGGGATTAGGGGCAACGCCATGTGTGACACCCAGCAAACGTGCCCTCGACCAATGGTTTCGGCGCAACTTGCGTTCAAAGACTCGATGGTTCACGGGATTCTCCGCAATTCACACCAAGTATCGCAGCTTCGCTACGTTCTTCATCGATGCGAGAGCCGAGATATCCGTTGCGAGAGTCGTTATGAGTAATATGAGATTGCATGGCATCCCGCGCGCGCACCGTGTATGGGGGCGGCGGGAGCATCGCACTCTTGTTAAGTTCCTTGGCGCATTCCGCGCCGGGGTTCGTTGCGCCGCCGAGGACAAAGGCCGAGCGCCCGAGGTGCTCGAGCCCCGATCCTCGACGTCGAGAGGACGTCGGGCTGAGCCCGCCGTCCCCATTGAGTTTGTTACCGGTTCTCGGTCATTCTGCTGGGCGGGATTCGACAATGATCCTTCCGCGGGTTCACCTACGGAAACCTTGTTACGACTTCTCCTTCCTCTAAATGATAAGGTTCAGTGGACTTCTCGCGACGTCATCGGCGGCGAACCGCCCACGTCGCCGCGATCCGAACACTTCACCGGACCATTCAATCGGTAGGAGCGACGGGCGGTGTGT
>NC_052619.1:51121432-51126432 GCF_016545825.1 Eucalyptus grandis | reverse complement strand
CGCCCGAAACCGCCCGTGGCCTCGAGCACCACTACCCCTAAAGAGCCTTATGAGCATTTTTGCCCAGAGTAGACATTCACCATGTTTGAGTAGGCACCACCCTCCAAAAAATTGTAGAAATTGAATTTTGATGAGATTTTTGCAGAGATGCTTAGAAAATGTGATCTAAATTATGGAAAACTCAGAAAAAAATTTTGACGACCGAAAATATTTTTTTTTATTTTTGGTATTTAAAAAATTGAGAAAATCCGGAAAATTAGAAAAAAATATTTGGAACGTGGGAAAAAAATTGGGGAGGCTATTTTATGACACAAACAAAATTTAGGAAGAAGAATGGATTCAATCGGACAAGAAATGATCGGGTGAAGCTGCAACCGGACCATGGTCGTCTGGCCCCGACGATCCCCGGCCGAGCGGATCGATCCACGATCGATCCGCATGGTGCCGGGACGATCCCGCCGACCGGGACCCGATCCATGATCATCCATGCACCGATCGGATCGATCCACACGGCCGAGCGGTCGGCACGATCGATCACGCCGAGGATCGATCCACGCACGATCCGCATGGTGTGGGATCGACCCCACGCCGACCGGGACCGATCCACACGGCCGAGGCGGTCGGCCACGATCGATCCCGCTCGACCGGATCGATCCATGATCGATCCGCACGGTGCATGGATCGATCCCACGACCGGGCTCGACCACGATCGATCCCGCTCGACCGGGATCGATCCATGATCGATCCACACGGTGCATGGATCGAGGCGGGCCCTCGACACGATCGATCCCGCTCGACCGGGATCGATCCATGATCGATCCGCACGGTGCAGCGGATCGATCCACACGACCAGGCCTCGACGATCGATCCATGATCGATCCGCACGGCCAGGCGCGACTGGGATCGATCCATGATCGATCCGCACGGTGCGTGACCGATCCACACGGCCGAGGCCGAGGCTCGGACCACGATCGATCCCGGGATCGATCCGCACGGCCGAGGTGTTTCGACTGGGATCGATCCATGATCGATCCGCGCGGTGCGTGGACCGATCCACACGACTGAGGCCCTCGGACCACGATCGATCCTCTCGACTGGATCGATCCATGATCGATCCGCATGGCATGGGCTCATCCACACGACCGAGGCCTCGACACGCCGATCACGCTCGATCGATCGATCCGCACGGTGCAAGGTGGACTGATCCTGCCGACCGACTCGATCCACGGTGCTGGATCGATCCACCATGCAAGGTCGATCTCGCACGGTGCAGGACCGATCCCGCACGACCGGGATCGACCCACGACGGGATCCGCACGGTGCAAGGGTCGATCCACACGGTCGAGGCCTCGACTGACCGATCACGCCGACCGGGATCGATCCACTGGATTACGCCGACTGGACGATTCACGGTGGTGGATCGATCCTGGCCACTGGATCGATCCGCACGGCAGGGATCGATCCGATCGATGCAAGGTCGATCCACTGGGCAGGACCGATCCCGCACGACCGGGGATCGACCCACGATCGATCCGCACGGGGCAAGTGGTCATCTACGATCGACCCCGCGGCCGAGGCTCCCGAATATGACTGACACGCTGACTAAAGACGATCCACGATCGATGTGCCCCGACCACACGGTAGTCACATGCTTGTCTCAAAGATTAAGCCATCCACACGGTGGCCAAGGCCCCCGATTCCTACGATCGATCCAATCCTAAGTAAGTCCCGAGATTCGAGGTGGAGGCACACGGGGCTGCGGCCTCCGCATGGACTCCATCCGCACGATCCAAGGTCCTTTCTACCACGATCGATCACGAGGCTCCGACTAGAATTTTGGAGGTGAAATTCTTGGATTTATGAAAGACGAACAACTTACCAAAATTTTGGTGCCATTTTTTTTCTTTTCACCGAAAAGAAAACAACTTACCAAAAAAATTTTCCTTAAGTAGCTAGTTCGTCCTCAACAATCCAAGAATTTCAGCGATCGATTCGCATGGTGAGGGGAAGTCCCGAGATTGAAGGGATCGATGCACACGGTGCGGGGATGGCACAAAAGTCACGGCACGTTGGCCTTGTCACGACTCGGGACATATGTAAAGCACTCTCAAGTCATGGCGCAGGCTACACAAGTCACCACACTCAAGTCGTGGCATGTCGGCCGAGCCAAGTCACATGCTCATGCGCCCGGAGCAAAGACCACACATACCCTTGTGTGCATGGACTCTCAAGTCATGGGAGCCTAGGGAGATAATGAAAGCCTCCCGATGATGCGGGGACTACTCGGCCTCAAGTCGCGGGGAAAAGCGAGAACCAGGGTGCTTCGGGGACTTAGGAGAAATCGGGAGGGCCCTCACGGAGGACTCACACTGAGCTCGTTTCAAGAAGAGGAATTTTGTTGGTTGGTCAGGAGTTAGGGGTTGGGGGGAGGGACGACCGCGAGCCAAGGGGCTGAATCTCGCGATCGTGGGCAGAAGGCCACTGCCACTTACAATACCCCGTCGCGTATTTAAGTCGCCCGCAAAGATTCTACTCATCGCTCAATAGGAATTGTGCTTCACGTGCCCACGTTGCCCATCCACCGCGAGAGCTTACCACCGACACGTGCCCTTGGGGAAGTCCCCTCCGCAGGTCGGCTAACGAGCGGCGAGCTTAGTCACTTCTAGCCCGGATTCTCGATTTAGAGGCGTTCACCATAATCCGTCGCATTTAGAAGCCACATCGGCTTTTCAACCAAGCGCGATGACCAATTGTGCAAAGGACCAACGGCCTCTCGTATAGGTTGAATTACTACTGTGGACACTATCATCGTAGGTAAACTAACTCGCCTCACGACGGTCTAAACCCACTCAATGCTCCCTATTTGGTGAACAATCCAACACTTGGTGAATTCTCGTTTCCACAATGATATGTGAAGAGCCGACATCGAAGGGGACAAAAAGTGCACGCCGCTATGAACGCTGGCTGCTACATGCCGCTATCCCCGTGGTAACTTTTCCCACCCTCTAGCTTCAAATTCCAAGATCTAAAGGATCGATAGGCCACGCTTGCCCGTATTCGACGGGAAACCGAATCAAACGAGCTTTTACCTTTTGTTCTACACGAGATTGTTCTCGTTGAGCTCATCTTAGACACCTCGCATTTCTTTTACCGTATGTGCCGCCCAAACAAACTCCCCACCCGACAATGTCTTCGCTCGATCGGCGCATGCGCTGACCTTGTTCTAAAAGAAGGGGCATTGCTCCCGCTCCGTTTCACTCGAATAAGTAAAATAACGGCAGTGAAGTGGTATTTCACTTCGCCGTTTCCGGCTCCCACTTATCCTACACCCTCAAGTCATTTCACAAAGCTCTGACCACAGTAGTCAAGCCTGCAACGTGGCCTTTCCCGCCGATTCGCCAAGCCCGTCCCCTTGGCTGGGGTTTCGCCGGATAGTAGACAGACAGCGGGAATTCAGCATCCATTCATATTACCACTAGGATGACGAGGCATTTGGCTACCTTAAGAGAGTCATAAGTTACCTCGCCGTTTACCCGCGCTTGGTTGGAATTTTTCACTTGACATTCGTAGCATCATAGAAATCACATTGCGTGAGCATCCTGCAGTGGACCATCGCAATGTTTTGTTTTAATTAAATGTAATGATTCCCTTGTCCTGTACGCCTTCGAAGTTGACTGCTCGACGCCCGAGGGAAGGCCCCCGATAGCTGCTTCCTTGGTCTGCTTTTCTCTTCGCTGCACGCGGCGCCCGCCCGCCGCGAGCAAACTCGAGCAGCCCACCGATACTCGATTTTGTCCTGGATTAGGGACCCCCCGTGCCTGGGCCCGAGCCAATCCTTTTCCGAGGTTACTGATCCATTTTGCTCACTTCCTCGTCTACATTGTTCCATCGACCGAGGTCAAGCCACCTTGGAGACTGGGACGTTATGAGTACGATCGGCGTGGACGCACTCTCGTCTCCGTATTTCTGGCCGCCTGGGGCGCACCTGGACACCACGCGACGTGCGTGCTCTTTCAGCCACATCTGACTCCACTCTCCACAGCCGTTTCCTGTGGTGGTGTGCCTGTCATAAATGTAAAAGATAACTCTTCCGAGGCCCCCGCGCGACGCCTCCGACCCTAACGTTGCTGCCAACCGCCACGTCCCGGGTTCAGAATTTTAACCCGATTCCTTTCGGTCGCGCACGAGGCGCTTACCGACAAGCTTCCCCTGCCTCTTAGGGATCGACTAACCCATGTACAGCAAGCCGTTCACATGGAACCTTTCCCCTTTCTAGCCTTCAAAGTTCTCATTTGAATATTTGCTACTACTTCACCAAGATCCGCACCACCCGCCGCCCGCCTCGGCTCACGCCCCCAAAGCTTGAACCACCGCCGCGCCTCCTACTCATCAAGTGGCCCGGCACTTGCCTTGACGGTCGAGTATAGTCGCGCGCCCGCCGCCATCCATTTTCTGGGCTGATTCACAGTGAGTTGTTACATACCTTGCCGGGATTTCGACTTCCATGACCACCGTCCCCGTTGTTCCACCGACCAACACCAGGTTCTAGGTTAGCGCGCAAATGGGCACCGTAACTCGACCTCCTGCTCATCCCGCACGCTACTTCGTTTTACCAAAAATGGCCCACTGAGCTCCCGATTCGGTGGCGTGGCTCAACGAAGGTACCCGCGCCGTCCTACCTATTTAAAGTTTGAGAACAGTCGAGGGCGGTCGCGCCCCGATGCCTCTAATCGCTTTACCCATAGAACTGCTTCGAGCCCGCCATCTCGAGGGAAACTGAGGAACCAAATACTAGATCTGCTCGATTAGTCTTTCGCCTATACCCAAGTCGTACTCTAACGTGATTTGCATCGCGCACGTCGGGCCTCCACCAGAAGCTCTCCGCTTCGCCCCGCCACAGTATAGTTCACCATCTTTCTAGTCCCGACAGCATGCTCTCACCGAACTCCTTCTCTTAAGATCAAGGTCGGTGGCGGTGCACCCAAAAGGGATCCCACCAA
>NC_052619.1:50990937-51121332 GCF_016545825.1 Eucalyptus grandis | reverse complement strand
CATCAAAAATGATAATTAAATTATGCACGTGTCTCACACACCTCATATAAGGATATATCAAACATGCACGAGCTATATAACACCTTCCAAAATATGCACATAACACTCAAATGCTTCGCACACGTTTAGTGCATCAAGAATCACATAATACCCAATAATATTATGTTATTTCGAGTCCAATTATTAATCATACATAGCCAAAACATTCCAGCTCATCTAAAAACATCCTGGACATATCTCACCTCATTGAGCACCAGGCATTCAAACCCCTCGTCGGGCATCCTTTTGGAAATCATTCCATAATCATCACTTGCGAACGGCACGAAAACCTTCGAGCATCACCTCCAACGTTTCTCGGTGGTGGCATCATCCCCCGAAACCTTTGGTGATGGAATCCCTCATGTGACCATATGCATGACATACATAATCCCAGTTTATCTTCCACATTAGTCCAAGGTATGAGTACCCCAAGTGATGTGTAACTCAGGACTTATTGAAAATGTCTCAATAAAATATGCCAAGCACGAAACAAGACTCATGGCTTGACCACGTTACATTTGAGCACCAGCCTAAGTTAAACTTGGATCCAAACGAAACGCCTCGATATTGCCCGAACCAAGAGAATGGCCTAGTCTGGCATGCTTCCACGCGCATCCAAGAACCAACGCAATTCTAGCTTCGGAGGCTCGGTGGTGGTTTCAAGCATCAACCATGACCTATGGACGTCTATATGTAAAGACACATCCATAATTCAATAGCAATCCTTTATAATCAAACATAGCAGCAACATATATTGAGGATTCAACCAACAATAGTCATGACATACAATAATCTACATCATAATACTTATACAACCAACCATAACAATCAAACATTAAGATTAAGTTTAGGTATCGATAGCGGAATAGTCCACAAGCAACAATCACAACAATCTTTCTAGCCCAAGCAACAACCTAAGCGTAAAACAGACCATTTCTAGTAATCACGCTAATCTGAACAATCTTGATGATCACATATTCACTCCTCGTCTATCCCCAAACCCTATAGTCCAAGCATATTATGAACAAACCATACAAAATTAATCACATGAGCTTCTCTACCTAGGATAGCTTTTAACAACATAAAAACCAAACCTAAATTCAAGTTATGTAAACGCAATGGCTAGCCGACGTTAGGAAATCTACTTACGAACAACTTAGACAAGGGATACACAAACGGCGGATAGGTAGCAGCTCAAGGCTCACGGCACAATGGCGACGTGAGGACGATGAATGGCATGGCGGCGGTGAGGCAGCATGGCGGCGGCAAGGGCGATGGCAAGTGGGCGGGTCACAATGGCGATGGCAACGAGTGGGCAAGCGAGAGAGGGAGAGAAAGAGAGGGAGAGGGCGAGTGAGAGGGGGAAAGGAGGGAGTGAGAGGGTCGGCCAAGGGGGAAAAGAGAGGGAGAGAAAGAAATGAGGGAAACTTAAGAGAGAATGAGGTTTATGAGAAGGAAATAATAGAGGAGAGAGAAAATATGTCACTCAAGCATTTAATACAAGGTTGCATTATTATCCTAAGCTCATGATTGCCTTCTTGGCTTGAAGAGCAAGAAGCAATCTCCACCCTTCATTTAATCAATCTTGTCATTCAAGTATACTTTACCAATAATGCACCAAGTTCAAGAGTAACTACTTAGTTGCAAGAACCAAGCTTGTTCTTCTTCCTTGTTCTATCCTAAGGGGCGCCTATGCCCTTTTGATTGGCCTCCAAGAATTTTGTCTCATGTCAATTAAATCTCAAGAAGCTAAATTGGTCTCATCTCTAGGCCACTAAACTCTAAATTTTAAAGTAGGACATTTATTCAATTAATGCACTAACGGGTTCACTAAAATCATTTAAATTGGATATGAATATTTTGATAACATCTACAATCGAAACCCATAATCGATGGGATTTGTGGCTAAGTTCTAATCGAAATGGCTAACACGACCTACGCGAATTTGGGCAACATTGGCAGAGCTCGCACGGCCAAACTCGAACTGAGTTCGACACCTGTTCTAGGTTTTACGCGTGACTTTTATTTGAGCTTAATCAATCTATGAATGGCCCTCGGTTGTCATGTAATCAAATAGGGGATTGATTAACCCTTCCCGAACTCGCGATCGTTCGAGATCGCATTAGGGTCGTTTACAAACAAGTACATTGACCATGCGACGGTACTCGGGACTAGTATATAGTCGAGCTGAATCGACCTATACTCATCCATTAATCTACTCATGACAGCACGTGATTGTTCACATCGATCATTACGAGTTGAACGGTCCTTTCATGGTCGAACGCTTGCCTATCACAACGATCCGAGTCACTTTGCCCTCAATCAGTTAATTAGCTCGTGAACAATCTCTCTAGGATTGAGTCACACCTATCCTTATTACTAGCGTACCGATCCTTAGTCCATTACTCGCGATCTAAATAGGGGTCCGAATCGAGAATGTCACAATACTAGCCTCCCAGGAAATTACGGACAAGAATACAGCATATTCAGTCATGCCCCAGAATCCGATTATTTTTATGGAGCGTGTAATAATGCCTACTAACGAAGGACAATTTCTACAGGAGGAAAATGCTACTTAACCCACTTTGTCCGTTGTGCCGTCGAGCCCCAGAATCCCCGAATACCTCCTCATTCTATGCAATTGGACGAAACAAATTTGGTCAGACCATCGGCTAATAGCGACACCTCACCAACAAGCATAACAAGAATAGAAAAGTGGCTTCTGGAGAACCTAATTTATTGAGAGACCCATCCCACTTGGGCGACACTCTCTGGTTGATTTGGAACGAGAGAAAGGCCTTCGTGTTTCAAAATCGCAAACCAATACCCAATCATATTGTCGAAGAAGCAGTCAACATGCAAAAAAATGCTACACAAATTGTAACCCCGGCAAGAGAAATTAGGCCAAGGGTGAAGGAACCATACTTGGCCAGTGGTTCCCGCCGACCATGGGAGTGTGGAAACTACACGCGGATGCTTCCTGGTGTAGCGTCTCACGGAAAGGCTCAATGGCTGGGGTGTATGAGACTTCCAAGGGTTTCTCGCGACTGGTCTCGCAAAAAAAAAAAAAACCATGCTCCTTTGGCAATTGTTGCAGAAACCCTAGCTATTTAGGAAGGTTTACTAAACCTGAAGAGGACACACGGACGTTGTACTTTTGAAGGTGTTCTGTGCCGGGAGAGTTCTGGTCTATAGTTGCTCATTGAATCCGATAGCCTCTAAACCATGCAATATATTACGAGCCAAGAGAAATGCCCGTGGCCCATTTGGTCTATTCTGGAGAAGTACAAGAACATTTGGACCGAGATACAAAGAATTCCCCTCGCACGCGGGTGGCGAAGGCCCATCAATTGACTTCCTTTGGCCCACCGGCTACCTAGCCCCCCATTCTTTTTTGTCTTCGTTATGTCGTGACGCGGGACACTTCATTATTTTAAGTTAGGGTTAGTAGCTCGGGGTGGCCGGCCGGCCGGCCGGTAGGGTTAGTAATATAAAGCAAAGTATCTTTTGACCGAGGATATAAAAAAGAAAAGAAAAGTCAAATCATTTTGGCCACGCTACCGACTCGATCCAGCCACGTTCCATCTTCCTCCTTTTCCTCGGTTTCTTCGACCTCATAATTTCACACCATCGCCCATCTTCATTTCTTCTTCTCTCTCTCTCTCTCTCTGTATCTTCCCTACCAAGATGGGGGCAACCCCAGAAGAAGAAGCTACCCATACCCACCGCCTCATCACCACCGTACTACTACTCCGCGGACCCCACCGCCCTCCTCCTCCTCCTCCTCCGCCACTCCCGCCGCCGCCGAATGGCTACTTCTCCGCCCCTCTCCTACCCTCCGCCCCACCATCACCCCGCTTACCCCGCGTACCCTCCTCCGCTGCCCTCCTACTGCGGCCCAGTCTCGTACGGCTCGTGCGGCTACTCGGGCCCCGTGGTGGGTCGGGTCGGCCACCACCCCTACTACGCGAATCAGGCCAGCGGGTGGCCCGCGGTTCCGCCCGCGACGGCGACGGCGGCGGCGGCGGCGGCGGCGCCTCCGACGGCCTACGTGGAACATCATCAGAACGCCAAGAAAGTGAGGAATGTGGTGAATGTGCACAAGGACACGATCAGGGTCGAGATCGACGAGCACGACCCGAATTGCCACCTGGTGTCTTTCTCGTTCGACGCGTTACATGATGGAAGGTGCTGGATCCCTTTCTTCCTTTAGTTGCCGTTCGCCAGATTAAATGGAAGTTGGTAGTTATGGTCGTTTTGGGTGATTCGCAGAGTTAAATTTGCTCGTGATGTTTGTGGAATTACTTGGTTTTGTGCGTCATAGCTTAGAAAGCGTGAGGCAAACGTGTTTGACTTGTGATTGGCTCGTCATATGATGACAAAGCGATTGAATTAGCTAGGATGTTGAGTGAATGTTATGATGGAGGTAGTAGATAGTGGACAGCCAAATCATGGTAATGAAAGAAACCAGAATCCGGCAATATATAGAATCTGTTTGGTTTAGGTTTTACAAGTCATGATGCGGATGGGGATAAGTTAACTGGGATTTAGAGACTTCAATGAAAAGAACGTGTTTGATATTTTGATCATATGTATACGCAGAATGACTTGCAAGAAAACATCCCTGGTCAGATGTTGTTTTCTCTTTTTATAGACGAGACTAGAAGAGGTTTGCTCTGGTGTGCACATCATGTGTTTTGAAATTGTAGAGGATCTTATGAGGCTCTGGATCAAAACCTGTTTAGAATTGGAGAGATTAAGAAACATGGCATATTAGGAGACAAATGAGATGAATCGCTCATCATTTCTCTGTCCTTGTTTTGTTCTTGGTGGATGTAGAAACTGGCGAAAGATGACCAAATGGAGAATAGCAAAGGAATGTAATCTCCCTTTGTTTTTGTGGCCTTGATATCCCTGAAACTAGAATAACATTGTTGCAGGCACGGGCATTAGAAATTTGAAAATACACTTCTTATTAAAAATTCTGATTTCAGATTATATTGAGGAGCATTTTTGGGTGATTTCTTCTATAAAATTGACTACATTTTCCCGTTTCTTCTATATGTTTTGATGAATCTTGTAACGTTGTGTTCAAATTGTTTTCTCCTTGATTATGGACTTGATTTGAGATCTTCTCTTATTGTGAAAGTATGATTGTTTCTATCGCTCTTCATATATTTGTTAGTTTTTAATTTTCCTTGGTAAACAATGACTAAAGCAGCTTATGTAACTGCTAGTTGGCTTGATAAGGGGAAGTGCATTGATGATGTGCATGGTTAAGCAATTCGTGCAGCTGTTAGTTGGCTAATTATGGAGAGCCACATGAAAGATATGGCAAAAATTATGCATCAAATGGCAATTAACAAATCCTTTGAGACTAAGCACTTACTATTTTTTATGGATAGATTTGGTTCTAAAGGCAGTGCTTTAATGTTTAGTGAGTTGCCTCGGTCATGGTATAAACAAGGTAATATCTTGCTGGACCAACTGTTTCCAGTGAGGCAGGAAATTGTATGTATCATCGTTAACTATAGTTTGGTCAGCCGACATTTTGTTCCTAGTGATTAGTAGTCGCCTACATTAGTGGGTATGACTTGATAATAGACTTCGGTGACTAAGTATTGTTACATCCATCATGGTCTTTTTTGTTCTTTTTTTTCCAAAAAAGTTATTGCAATTTTCCTCTTTTTTTTTTTTTGGGTGGGTTGGGGGTGGGGGCGGGTGGGGGGTGGGGTTGGGTGGAGTTGGTCATCATGTCTTGAGAAAGAATGTAAAGGGAATCAATTTATGAAAGTGAAGGTCTTGAAAAAAAGTTGGAGTT
The DNA here is from genome assembly GCF_016545825.1 of Eucalyptus grandis. Lineage (NCBI taxonomy): Eukaryota > Viridiplantae > Streptophyta > Magnoliopsida > Myrtales > Myrtaceae > Eucalyptus > Eucalyptus grandis. Next base: position 51,115,472 of record NC_052619.1, on the reverse strand, counting down.
CAAAGACAATTGCCGGGGTGAGCATGGTTTAGGATAGAACTTAGAACCTAAGAATCAGACTAATGGAAACCTATAAATTTCGGGTTCCGAGATATGTAGAGTAGGTTCTAATTTCCAAAAAATAGAGAACCTGTTTCAACAAGTAGGTTTCATGTTCTTAGTTGAAGGAACCTGGAATTGAGAACCTAGAAGCCAGAACAAGTTGATGTTTTTCTTGGTTCATGTCTTCGTACAATCTTGCGATATTCCATGCCATTTAATGACGAGTGTATAATCTACAAGGTAAGTTTCAGGTTCCAAAATGAAGAACCTGCTCAATTGAATGTGGAACCATTCGCCTAGCTAGAACTATCATTTTTTCTCCCATTCTGGAAGCCTTCATGATTATAATTATGCCTTTTTATCTTTAAAGGCGCTGTCGTTTTGACTCTATTGTGCATCTATAAAGATGGAAGGGAATTATGTACATTTTACCAACTAGTTGTAAATCAGCAAAGGTATCAACATGATACCTAACTCTATGGAGTCCACAATCCACATGATAAAGTTGGATGTTAATTTCCTATCCACCAAAGATTTAGGTGGCTAGCAATGGAATTCCAAGATATTACAAGAATTTTTCACAACTTACATTCTTTCTTGGGACTCTTTTGTTACTGCATAAGGAGGTGCTCATGATAAATTAAGGGTTAATACCAATGAAAACCTCAAACTGGTACATTTGTGACAAAAAACCTCAAACCGGTACGCCTATAACAAAGTTATCCCAAATTAATTTTTTGACCACCAAAAACCTCAAACCAGTACATTTGTTAACCTCAAACCAGTATGCCTATAACAAAGTTATCCCAAATTAATTTTTTGACCACCAAAAACCTCAAACCGGTACATTTGTTACAAATTGAATCTCCGTTTAATTTATGTTGGTGTACTAGTTTGGGGTTTTTCTTGGTATTAACCCATGAATTAACCAGTCAACGACTGATTCTTCTGCATGGGCATCTGGAACATCTTACTGCTTATTAGCCCTTAGCCCAGCAAGTCTAACAAGTCCAATGATCATATAGAAAGGCCATTTTAACATTAAATTATTCCAAAGTTTAGTCCAGCGTTTGGACACACTCTGACATAAGTGCAGTGATAGATATTCTAGACGTGGTAATATGCATGAGCTCTTTGTCCTTCAGCTTCACTTTCTTTTATGAATTTTTTACCTTCCTCATTCAGCATTCTCAAGGACCATATGAAGGTTTTCTAGCCAAGGACATGTAACATGTCATAGTTCAAATCTTTCAAAGCTGAAATACTTCATTCTTGTGCTTGCTTGAGTATAAAAGCTTAGTTATAAAAGCTAATGAAATTTGAGTCTGACATCCATGGGTTTGACTGGGCTTGACAAATTCGAACTGGTTAAATGATGTACAAATCTATTGCAAGAGGAGTGAGATTTAATTATCATCTGATTCCGAGAGACTTTTACTTTAGACCTACACACATGCTTTTAGCGGATCAGAAATTGAACATTTCCAGAGAAGCATTTGCAAAATGTAGATTTTGTGCATCCATGTTGTCGACACTGCTGTTTCTAATTACGCATCCCTGTTTTGCAGTATTACAATCTTATATTTTGGCAAGGAAGAGTCCAATTGTCGATTGGTTCCCTGTTTCCTGAAAACTTTGGGCCTGTGAAATTCCAATTTCAAAAAGGACTTAATCAAAAATTTCGTCAGCCTTCAGGGACTGGCATTGACTTAGGCTTCTTTGAATTGGATGATCTCTCAAAACCATCTCCTGGAGAGGATGTGTTTCCTCTTGTCATATCTGCTGAAACATGCATACAGCCTCATTCAGTGGATGACCATTTAGTTAATCCAGTGCTGAACACCTCCTCTCATGCGCAAACAACTCAGGCTGTTCTGGGAGAAAATAATGGTGGTCCTTTTCATGTAAGAGTTATCAAGCAACTTCTCTGGGTGGATGGAGTTCGTTACGAGCTACGTGAGTTATATGGGTTAGGGAGCTCTTCAGCAGAGGGTTATAACGACAATGATTCAGGGAAGGAATGTATAATTTGCATGACTGAGCCAAAGGATACTGCCATTTTACCGTACGACATTTGGTGAGTCTACATAGTATTTCTTCACTGGTATTGACTTTACCAAGAGATCGTTCTGTCAATATTAATGCTTGTAATCTGCTTCAAATGCACATCTAGTATGCTCTTTGCTAGATGATTATTAAGATGCTTACACTTCTACTTGATATGTGCTTTTCAGTATAAGTTGTCGACTCTGCCTACTTTCTCCTATCTGTCATCAACTACAATCATGTTGTGATTTTGTTACAATGCTGTGCTGCATTTCCTAGTTGGAAAAGACTTAACTCAAGTAATATGATCAGAGGGTTGAATTTATGCTTATATACAGTGTCCTTGCTTTAGTTCAATCTTGAGGGTACTGTGCTTCTTATGTGGAATGTGGACATCCATGAGTAACAGCTCATTGGAGATTACAAAATAGGAAAATCTCCACTTTGCTTTAATTCGTTGTTCTAGATGTTATACATTATGATTTGTTAATTCTTTTCGCAGTGTATGTGCAATGAGTGCGCCAGAGCATTGATGCATCGGTCAAATAAGTGCCCCATATGCCGTCAACCAATCGAGGAACTGATAGAGATCAAGATAAGTAACTGTGAATAATGAGAAGTTCCATTCTTACTAATTGGGATTGTATGGTACAAATCCTATTTTTTGACTCCTCTTCGGATCTTCCCACGAGTCTTATTTTCAAATGCATGGGCTCTTAATGTAATTGTCATTTGTTGTCAACCTAATGCCAGCTGGCAGTAACTAAAATGTATATGTTCTACATGAATATTTCACTTTGCCGGTGTTGAGAGGTCGTCGTCATAGTCTGAGAATGCTTGAGCTTGGAAAGAAGACCTGCACATATGTGTACAGATGCATCAGCAAGGAGCAGACGTTAGCTTTTATTCACGACAACTCTTTTTGTGTACTTTTATATTGAGCTGAGCTACTTGATAATGGTGCTGAGAGCAGTCCTTGTACAATGACACTGCTTTCCCCACTCACCCAAGTGTAGCGTGTATGGTGTGAAAGAATTGTAGTTTGTAAGCACTAGTTGTATGTGTCCTCATAGTTATCAGTGGTTTTTGTGATTAATTGAGAAACCACCGGTATTTGTTTGAAGGGACTTAAGCAACGCATTTTCTGTTATTTCTTTAGCTTCTTTATGACTCGGGTGGTGAGTCATACTGCGGAAAATGTTTCGGTGAATTTTTGGCGTTGATGTTCTGTCTTGGACTGAATTTGCTAAACTCTCGATGAAGCCTAAAGAAATATTGGGGCACAGAATTAAGCAGTTAAGACCTCTGAAGAATCTAGTTTCTGGATGGCCTCGGGAGTAATTGTTTTCGAACATCCTAGGATGAAATATGCTACCACGATGGTTTTTTTTTTCCATTCCTATTAGCTTTGTATTTGAAGATGGGCACTCAGATTTTGGTCCTGTAGCAAAGGAAATTGACCTCTAGCTAGTAGTTATATTCGCACAGGCCTTTATTTTCGATGTTTAAGAAGTTGCCTCCTCATAGTGTCGATGAAGCTCCATGTCATCGTCATGGTACAATCCCGGTGCAGCAAAAATGGATGGATCTTCATATTTTATGGCTCTGTAATGTCTTTTGGTAGAGATACCTGCATATCCCCAAGCTGAATTTACCGGTATTCATAGTCGCCGATCACTACCAGAATTCAGGAGTTACCAATCGCTGCTCTCTCTATCTCTCCCCACTTATAATCTGATTCAGTTTGTATGAAATGGGTACATGAGAAATGGCAGAGCCCCGGTCAAAAAATTTCCTCGTCCTTGTCAAATGCTATTCTGCTGCGACGTTATGCATCATTCTTTAATGATATTTTGCTTCTGTGATCGATATTCTTTACCGCCTGTGCAAGTCACTCTTTTGAAGTCACTCTTTTGAAGCTGCGTGACTTGACCTACACAGACTTCAAAGATGGCGTCTCCTCCAGCTCTTTTTTCCCAGAGAAGCAATGTGACGATGTGCGTAGAAGAAAGATCCCTGCCAGTGACTCCACTAAATGAAAATGCCTAGCAGCAAAAAGAAAAGAAAGAAAAAACACAGAAAACGAAAAAGGGCAGCAGAAATAAGTCAAAAGTTGCAGCTCCATCACGTTAAATGAAGGTCAGGATATAGACCGCTGATTAAATCTAGGCAGGCAAAGTTTAAGACCGCTGATTTGGGTCGATTGCTTGTTTGTTGTTCTCTCCTTAATCTTGGAAAAAAATGATTAAATTAGCAACACGAGCCCTCAGGGTGGACCAAGCTACAGGATACTTCCGGGACATTTTTTTCCCTCTTAAGCAGCTTGCGTTATGCAGACACTAGTTTTGCTGAGCTTTGTGTATATGCATGTATGCGCCCATGGGCATGGGAATTTAATGCCTCTAAGGGTTTACAGAAAGTGCTGGCAGGACCATGTGGGGGTATATGCAAGTTAGAAGTCCATTCACATTCTCTCTCTCTCACACACACACACACACACATCAATCACTGTCTCAACTCCATGTGGTGCTCATGTGAAACCCTGAACCCAGCAAAGGTGGTGGTAATGGCAAAAGCTCTTCGAGCTAACGCAACGAAGAGGGCTATCCTCCGTTTCCGTTTAAGAGCCACGAGACAAAAAGAGCGCATGTTCAAATCAATATCCCAATTCATGGTAACTCCCTCCACCCGAAGATGTGCACTTGTTGCCTAACAGTACGGGAAGCCCAAAATGCGTGAAAACCCCTTTTTCTTGTCATTGAAGCGTTAGCTGCCAAGATCCCAACCACAGCTCCCATGCCGGTTCGATCCTTCCTTCTGGGTGTTTTGGGGTCCGTCGCCTACTGCTCACCCATGCCCTGAACACGGAAGATTCCGCCTGCCCATTTGTTTGAGCCTAATTCCCGTACATTTACTATAATCAATTCAACGCGATGAGACCCAATTAGTGACGGGACAAGCATGTGTGGTCATTTAGCCCGATCGTTTCTGCAGTTTGGTACCGAGGTACTTCTATTTGTGGACTTTTGTCGACGAAAACCGTGAACCGAGGAGATTTTTCTTGAATTAATGGATCCAAAGGTTTTTTATGGCTGTGATACTTGTGGGATCTCTTTTTCATTCTTCACTTCAGTTTTTACTTGCCATTTTTATTTTTTGTCCTGGGGACGAAATTCATTGTGAGTTTAGTTTAGGGAGACATCGATCTAGGGCAAAAGATGGCTGCCTAAGTACAATAATGTTAGCGGCTATTCATGTACAAAGCTGAAAATTCTCACAAGCACATACCATCCCCTTTTTCATCAAGGGGTTTAAGCTTTTTGAGGACAGCAATAATTTGCTCAAGCGAAAAGCGAAAAGCGTATAAAAGCAAGAGAAATTAGATAAGCCCTTCTTGAAGAAGCTCCCTTTTTATGCCAAACCGTGGATAAAGTAATGGGGAGAAAGAACACAGCCACAGGACATCATTATAGCAAGGTTTGTCTTTAATTAGTAGTTGCTTAACCTAACATAACGTAGCCTACGTCTACCCAGAATGCTCTTGAAACTCCCCAGAAGTTCAGCAACAGTCCAGACTCCACAGCTACGAACCTCTTGGCACATGACCTTAGGTAGAAACAGTCCGTAGCCAAGACATTGAGAATCATCACCCCTTGTCTAATCGTGGCCTCGGACCAGATTTGTTCAAAAAATTTCAATCAAGAGCGCGCACGCATGTCGGTCGAGGTAATAACGTAAATCAATCTTTTCTGCCTCGATAGATCGAAATTGGCGGTACCCAATTGGCCGAGACTTTCATCACCATAAAACTCATGTTAAGCACTGGGTTTTTCCCATCTCTTACGAGATTTCCGCTCCTTTTCCTGATATGTCTTCATGCTATAGATGCCAATACGCCGTAGCACGTTAATGTTCTTGCCACGGGCCAACCACTACTGCTTCCAGGACGAAGTACACAGAAATACAAATCATAGCATCGACTCCAGGTGCTTAGTCATCATGGCAACCCAAATACAATCTTCAACTTTGGATATGAAGTTATCTGTTCATCATTGAGATAAGGATGAGTATGAAACTAACCTTACTCAAATGCACAGACCATGACATAATAATTATCCATGAAATGTCATTATTCACTATCACACAAGATTAAGAAAAAAAACAATAAAAGGAATTTTTATACGAAGAAAGGAAAACGATATCTACCTTGAACCTACATCAAACTTACAGTATACCATTTTAATCTATTCGATGAAAACGCATGAGTACATAAGGAGGTGGGTTCCTTTTAGGAGAATCATCAAGTCTGAGAGCAATGCCTCATCATTCGGCTTGGCTAGTCAGCAAAAAAATTTACTAAATTTCAAATATTGCTCGAGCTAATCTGTTGGCACAATGCGTGGAAACTGTAATTTTCATTGAAGAGTAGATAAAATATGCATTTTTTTTTCTTTAGGTAAATTTTACTTCAATAATTTTGTTCTCTGCTCTTTATTCCCAGAAATAAAGAGTACTATTTAAAAGGGACAAAGACAAAGATCGATAATTTTAGAGTAACTGTCTAATGGAAAAAATCGAATATACTTTGCTATCGAATTGAGATGATGTATTAATATTATTTATCGTATTGCAACTAGTAGGACTTAGTTCGTCTCGTTGTAGGGCAGTGGGGCTACTGTTTCCATAAAATACTAATATTGAGGAGTATATTCCTCTTGAAAGGTATGCAAGAAACCAGAGAATTTACTGTCCAAGACAGTCTAATTCATCCCTTTGCAATCAACGTAGACAGCGAAATGCACAGTTTAGGCGACATACATCATATGCAAGGAGACTGTTGAAGAATAGCATGTTCGATTGCAATTTGTTCAGTGCAGAGAACAATAAAAAAAAAAATTCAATTCTTTCGACGGGAAGTTAATGAAGTAGGAGAAAAGTGCAGAGAAACAGCCATCCACTCTCAGCCCTACTAGAACAAGAAAACGTAGAGGTGAACTTTACAGGCTTTGACCAGGAAATTCTGGTGCATTATTATTCTATACCTAAGAGAAAATGGGGATGAGCAACAGCAAAGTATTGCATTATTTATTCCATAATACTGTTCCCTAATCTCAACAATGATCAGCTTTTTCTCATTGAGGTTAAACAAGAAGTTTTCCGTGTGAAAGAGCAAACTATTAGTTGTAAAAATTCGTAGCATCGATAAGAACCCTTCTGTTATACTTATTGTAATTAAGCACAATCGTAAACTCAAATCCATGGAGCGAGGCAGGTTTGCATGCATCTATAACTATGAGTGTGAGTGGTAAGAAAAGGGATAAGCATATTAGAAATTCTAAAACTTTTCCTGATAGTTCAATGAAGTTTTAAAATTTTTAAAAAGTGTAATTAAACATTAAAACTCGTCATGAAAATACAATTAAATTATAAAAATTTCAAAAATTGAAATCTAAAACGTATCAAATTAATCCAATCAAAGTCCTTCCGGTGATTATACTTTTTGAAAGTTTTAAAATTTGATTGGATTTTTGTTATAAATTTTAGACTTAATTGCACTTTGTGAAAATTATACGACTTGATTACACTTTCATGACAAATTTTAAAATTTGATTGTATTTTTAAGTTTTAGAACTTAATTACATTATTAAGATAAGTTATAAGACTTTCGGTGCACTCATTCGACAAAAAAAATTAGTTAAATAAACTGTACCAGCATAGCATTATGAGATGTGTCTGGACAAAAAGAATTATGGGATGTGGGTTAGCAACTTTATTTTATGACAAAGAGATTGACTAAAATGCAACATAGGCTTATGAAACTCTTTCTTAAATTTGGACCCTCCTGGTCTCCGTGCCAAAGGATAATGCCTTAAGATGCAAGAAGAAAGATTGGCTGAAAGAGGAATGAGAAACGGGTCAAGTAAGATTCACTTAACTCAAAATCCAGAATTTTAGAAACAGAAGTGGGGATGAGGGTTTTATTTTTAATATTCAGTTTGCTTTTTCAATGGGGGAGAATTTGGTAAATTGAGGAGGAGGGGAAACAGCCCCCTGCGAGAAGGGACAAGAACAGTGAATATTCAAATAATTATTCAATATGGTCCCATTTTGAGGCCCATTATTTAGTGCTCACCCAATTTGGGAGAAGAAATTCTGAAAGTGTCAGAAAGAGCTCATTGACATATGCTGATAATAATTACTGCCAAAGTTTTTGTTTTTCTAAAAGAAAAAATATGGAGGGGAACAGGAAGTAGAATTGAAAAAAAAAAAAAAAAAAAAAAGAGGGAGAAAACAGAGGAAATACAAGGTGGGTTGTCACTGAGTCTGAAGCAAAAACCCTCTCGCACCAGTCAGCCACCCCATGGCTTATTTATGAACCCCTGCAAAAAAGCCTCCATGGTGAAGCTAAGCCCAAGACACGCACAGACACACTGACTTCCAAGCCAAGCTAATTAGCCACATTGGCCATGGCGAGGAGGTTTGTGCACATTTACCTGCTTGGGGAAGGAGGAGGATACCATTAGAATCGCCCCCACACCCCACCCCATAAATAAAGAGGTCTCAAAAGAAAAAGATTGGAGTGTGAAGAAGCCTTGAAGAGCAACAAAACTCTCTCTCTCTCTCTCCCCTCTCTCTCTCTCTCTCTCTCTCTGTGCCAGTCTAGCGATCTTTTTAGACCCCCCCTCCCTCTCTGTTTCTCTCTCTCTCTTTCACCCTGAAATAGAGGAAGCAGAGGAACCAGAGGAGTTTAATGTGCACCCGCACATCTCCTTAGACCCTCACTCTCTCTCTCTCTCTCTTCTCTCTCTCTCTCTCTGTAGAGAAAAACTGGAACTTTCTTGCTGCATTACATTACTCTGTTCAGAGACAACCCGTTGGACCATTTGAGGTTCTCCTCTTCATTTCCTTCTGGGGATTACTACTCTGGAACGAAGCGCTTTTGTGGAGCTCTTCCAATTAAAACACCTACGCCTCTCTCTCTCTCTCTCCCTCGGCTGCTTCTGTTTGTCAGATCTGTTTTAGGACCGCCTCTCCCTTTTCTTATCTTTTCAATAACTCAGTCCCGGTTTGTTCCATTTAAGTGTAACTCAAATGAGTAAAGAAGAGTTCATGAAGATCCAGGTACGCATTTTGTCCCTCCTAACTCAGCTCGTCGGTAGTTTCCCCTCTGTACTTTGCCTTGTTTCGAGCTCAAGAGTCCATAGATGATGGTCATTGGGACTCTTTTTTTATCTTTTGGTCGAAGTTTTTGGGACTTAATGTGTTACAATTTGGGAGTGTGCTCTGTTTTGGCCTGTGAACTAATCTCTTTCCAGGCTTGGTAATGACTTTTCGGAATGAAACTCCGCATAGGAAGCTTCGTTTCATTCGTTTTTTTTTCCTTCTGTTATTCTTTTGTTGGAGTGAGAGGAATTGTTCTTTACACCTGTTTTTGTTCTCTGGGTTTGCTTGTGCATGCAGACTTGTGTTCTAAAAGTGAACATACACTGTGATGGCTGTAAGCAGAAAGTGAAGAGCAAATTGCAGAAAATTGACGGTATTACTCCTTTTCAGTTCCAGTCCTCTTTATTTAATCTTCTTCTTTTTTTCAAGCCTCTCTCTCTCTCTCTCTCCTCTCTCTCTCTCTCTCGATTTTAGTTAGATTTTATACCCAAAAAAAAAAAAAAAGTTCCCGTGCTATTTTAGAAAATCTCAGTTGATGTATACTTATCACATTCAGTTAAAAAAATTGCTTGGTTGATTTTCCCCTTGTTTCTTTTCTTTTGGATTGGTGTGTTGCAGGGGTGTACACCATCAAAATAGATGCAGAACAGGGCAAAGTGACCGTTTCAGGGAACGTAGACCCAACTCTACTCATCAAGAAGCTCAATAAATCAGGCAAACATGCTGAGCTTTGGGGCGCTCAGAAGTCCAACAACAACAACCACCTCAACAACCAGCTCAAGAACATGCAAATTGATAATGGCAAAGGTGGAAACAAGGGCCAAAAGGGCGGTGGCGGAGGTGGTGGAAACAACCAGCCTAAGGGTGGTCAGAACCTCCCGAACCAGCAGCAGCTTCCACATCTGACCCCGCAGCAGATTCAACATCTGAACCAGCAGCAGCAGCTTCAGCAGCAGCTTCAGCAGCTCCAGCAGATGAAAGCGTTGCAAGATCTCAAGCTGCCCCAATTCAAGGACCTCAAGATGCCCTCCAAGGACCCGGGTCCGATCCTGAACCAGAAAGGAGGAGGGAAATTCATTCTGCCCGAGGATGAGGAATTCACTGATGATGATTTCGATTATGATGAAGATGATGATTTTTTGATGATGAGGATTTTGATGATTATGATGATGCTTACCCCCCAGCACCCACCAAGACGAAGCCAATGATGGGCAATGGCCAGATGCCCAACATGATGATGCTGAATGAGATGATGAATGGGAATCATGCCCAGCAGCTCTTGAATGCCCAAAGGGTGGGGGAAATGTTGGAGCTAGTGCTGGTAATAATGGCAAGAAAGGAGGCGGTGGTGGAGGTGCGCCTATTCCGAACAATGATGGCAAAAATGGGAACGGTGGGAAAAAAAGGCGAGGAGGAAATAATCAAAACCAAGGTGGCGGTGGTGGTAAAAATGGTGGCAAGAACGGGGTGATGCCAAAAATGGTAACCATGGCGGTAACCCTAACAACAAGAATGGCGGTGGTGGTCCTAGCGTTAACATCAATGGGAATGGCGGCAAAAAGGGTGGCGGAATGGAAAATGGGTTCCTCCACATGGGTGATGTTGCTAATGGCAGTGGTGGGCAGATGGGTGGTATGAAAATTCCAATGGGTCATATGGGCAGCATGCCAAGCAATTTCCCGGCTGTCCCAGGCCTCCCAGCCGGCTCGCTGGGCGGCGGCGGCGGCAGCAGAGGAGTGGGCGGAGCAGATGGCTACTTCCATGGCGCCGGGCTGGAAGTCATGCCCGGAAATCCTTACCACCAGCAGCAACAGCAGCAGCAGCAGCAGCAGCAGCAGCAACAGCAGCAACAACAGCACTACTTAGCTCAAGTGATGAATCAGCAGAGGGCTATGGGCAATGAGAGGTTCCAGCACATGATGTACGCCCGGCCGCCGCCAGCTGTCAACTATATGCCACCGCCGTACCCAAACCAGTACCCAAACCCGAACCCAAACCCATATGCCGGCTCATACCCATACCCGCCACCGCCCTCCCACACGGAGGGGTACAGCTACTTCAGCGATGAGAACCCATCAAGTTGCAATGTGATGTGAGAGACTTTGCTGCTGTTGAAAGTGGTGTTTTGGTCTTTAAGTGTTCGTGGTGGTAACTGAGAATCTCATGTTATATTACACTTGCTGATGGGTTTTCTATCTCTTTTGCCTTCTTCCTTCTAAAATTTTAGTTTCCTCTTCCTTTCCCCTTCCCCTCATATCCTAAGGCAAAAGATGTAGGGTTATTAAATCTGTAATAGAGATAAAAGGTAATGTAAGTTTCAATTAGGGAGGGAGGTACTTTGAGAAATATGTATGGTGGGTGGGTGGGATTAGTGGGGCCTTTTCTTCCTTCCTCTCTTTTGCTTTTTAATCTATGAGATGTTAATATTTGTTTATATATACGCTGGAGACATAATAAAATACGAAGGAAAGAAGAAAAGGTGACACCAAAAAAATGCCCCATCTTCCTCGCCTCAGAAAAATCTCTAATGCCCCACTTCTAGACAATCACATCAGATCTTTTGCTCAAATTCATCTGGAAACCAAATTGAAATCTGCCCTTTGCACTTGCACCCTCTGCATCTGCACCCGCACTCAACTACCACCTCCTCCACTTCCACTCCTAGCAAAAACCCAAAAGAAAGAACAGGAGGAGGGAAGAGGAGGAGAGGAGAGGTTGCAGATGGATGTTTGTGGGGGTGGCGGTGGGGCTCACCCTCTCATTAGTCATTAGTCGCAGCAAAAAAAAGGTGAGCTGGGGAGGGGCCCAGCCAAAGGGCATTCAATAGCTGTGAATATTATTAATGCATGGAGGGTGGGACCCGCGCTCCTCTGCGTTTTTTTTATTTTTTTGCAAGATCGAAGAAATCGAAGACATGAGGCATTATTATTGGGGAGGCTGTTCACGTACGCTTTTAGTGAAAGACGCTGTGGCAGCGATGCTGGTCAGAAGGAAGAAAGAGATTGGGAGAGAGAGAGAGAGAGAGAGAGAGCTCGCACATACAGAAGCTCACATGGGGCCAAAAGTCTTTTATAGTGCCTGAGCTTTGTAGAGGGAGGGAGGGAGGGAGGGAGGGAGGTTGTGTCTTTGACAAGGACAACCTAACAACTCTATTTTCGAAAATCTAACGGCGTTGACACTGGACACGAATTCCGGTAAGCGTCTGGTCTAATCAGCGGAAAGAGCATCAGAATATGTGCAAGTGTTGCAGACAGAGCGAGGGAGAGAGAGAGGAACAGAGAGAGAGGCAGAGAGGAACAGGGATAGGCCAATCCGATACCCATGCTACAGTCATATGAATGAACGAACGAACGAACGAACGAACGATCAAAAAAGCTCAAGGGGGGTCGTCGTGCGCGCTGCTGCTGCTGCTGCTGCAGTTGGGTTTCTGGATATGGTCACAAGATCATATAGAAAAGAAAAGAGAAATGGGGGTTGTAAAACGCATTAGAAATGGGTAGGAAGATCGAAAAGAACGAGAGAGAAGACCCAAATCTTGACTACCCAAATCTTAAATCCAGTCTATCTGTCTAATCGGCTAGATAGCGAGAGATGTGTGGCTCTTTCAGTACCCCTCTCTTGCTCTTTGTCCATTGGCAAAAGAACAAAAAGTTTCTGCAGCACTGTCCTGTTTTGCCCTCCTCTTTTTACTCTCTCTCTCTCTCTCTCAGCTGCAGCTCTCTGCAGCTGCGTTAGGGTTCGTGAGCTCCCACTTGCTCTCCGTCCATGGATGTTCCCCAAAGTCAACATTTTACTGAATCCAGAATGTCAAAATTGTTCCCTCTCTCTCTCTCTCTCTAATCTTTTTCTCTTTTTCAACCTTGTATGGAGGGGGGAAAATACATTTTTAAGTAATTAGGATCTTGGGATATCCCACTTTTTAATATTTCTGGACAGTACACAACATGCATCATGCAACACTTGGGTTAATGTGATGCAAGAGAATATGATCCCATTAAAAAAAATTGAATGCTATCTTTTAGGTCATCAGTGTATATTTGTCAATTCCATTCTCACTCTATACTACTTTTCCCATCTGAAATTTAAGACTATTTTGATTTTCTGGGTTTTTTTTTTGGGTAACAAATTGTCAAAAAAAATATATTTTTTACCATCAAATTTCAAAATATCATCATCCAGGTTGAAAAAAAAATTATATGTCCATATTAATATTTGAAATTTTATAGATTTAAAAAGAAAAAAAGAACCAAACAACATGCGCCGCAAGATTGAAAAAGGCGAAAAGTGAAAGGCCAAAGCTACTTCAATTCTCAAGCTTTAGGGTCTTTTTATCACGTCTTCCCTCAGGGTACTTAGGGGGTGTTTGGTTCAACTTTGGGGAAATGCCTTTGCATTTCCCCAAGTATCTTTAGAAAAATGGGCATTTTGTGAATGCTAAAGTGTTTGGGAACCCTTTTTGTTTTTGTGCATTTCACAAAGGAGCTTTGAGCTGAAAAGAAAAAGGAAAAAAAGAAAAGGAGAAAGGAGAAGGAGATGTTGAATCTGAGGAGGGGAACGTTCGGGAGGCAGCCGGAGCTGGTGGGGGAGGCGGCCGGTGGCTGTGGTGGGGGAGGCGACCGGTGGCTGTGGTGGTGGGGAGGCGGTGGGTCGCGCGACCCACGCACCGCCGTCGCGTGGGTTGCGGCCTCAGGCGGCGTCGCCTGGGTCGCGCGACCCACGCACTGCTGTCTTGTGGGTCGCGCGCCCTCAGGGCGACGCCGCCTGGGGCCGCGCTCGCCACGCATCGCCGTCGCGTGGGTCGCGCGGCCTCAGGCGTTGACGCCTGAGGCCGCGCGACCCACGCGACGGCGGTGCGTGGCGACCAGATCAGGCGGTGCTCAGCCCGTCGCGTGGGTCGCGCGACCCAGGCGACGCCGCCTGAGGCCGCGACCCACGCGACGGTGGTGCGTGGCGACGGCGGTGCTTGGCGACGGCGGCGCTTGGCGACGGCGGTGCATGGCGACCAGATCTGGCCGGCTGAGCACCGCTCAGCCCGTCGCGTGGGTCGCGCGACCTAGGCGACGTCGCCTGAGGCCGCGACCCACGCGACGGCGGTGCTTGGCGACGGCGATGCGTGGGCGACCAGCTCCGGCCGGCTGAGCTCCGCCGGCTGAGCTTCACTCTTGAAGAAATAAGTTCAACGAGGAAGACGATGAACAGTGGTTTTTGAGGGTATAATAGGAAAATGTAATTATCAGCAAGGGCAATATTGGAAGAAAAAAAGTTCATTAATCCCCTCTTAAGCATTCCGAAAATGCTGAAAAAGCCCAAAGCAGGCCCCCACCTGCTTTGGGCTTTCAGCATTCTCCAAGATTCCAAATGCAAAGATTCCCAAAGTGCATGCGCCTCCAATCTTTGAACCAAACAGTTGAAATGTTTCAGCTTTCAAATAAAGTTCTCTTAACGCCGAACCAAACAGCCCCTTCTGCCAGATATTTTGAGAACTACAAAAGAAAAAAAAATTGATTTTATAAATTTCGAGTTCCTTAGTGACTATACATGCCAAAGTCTATATAACCCTCAAATTCTTGGGCACTCAATTTTATAACTCTACCCAAAATGAAAAAAAGTGAGGCAAAAACCCATAATAACTCCAAACAAAGCCTCTACATGTTAAGCACGAGGGTTCGATACGATACAAATACAATAGAAAATTTATGAATTTCCATAAAGTGGAAAGGGTAAAAAAAAAAAAGTACAGAGGATAACATTGGAGGGCCATCTCCAAAGTTAATTTTCTTTTTTCGCTACTAAAAATTAAATAAAAAAAGGTATTTCCATCTTTGGGAAAATGAAGGGTTTCCTTTCGGAAGCGAAGACTCTGGCATTACATGCTCGTGGCAACTTAATATATTTCGTGACTCATTAATGCGGTAGCTCGAGATCCGAAATCTTCTCCGCCCGTTTGGTTGCGGGGTCAACGTGTTCCCCTATCCGGATTAGTTTATCCATATCTAGGATCAAACTAATCCGTTTCTGCAAGGCTTTTTGTTAGTGGAGGCACTCGTTAAACATGTTTAATAAGGACCGTTTCAATCTTCAAAAGCACCATTATGACAGACCAAACGTTTCACTTTCTCTTCTATTTTTATATCAAATATTGAACTCAAAGTAAGAATATATTCTAACTATCAATATAGATTTTCAGCACACCAACTCATCGATATGAATCCATTTAAGTAAAATTCAATATTTTTAGTTAGTTCAATATGATTTTGAACAAGCCGATCGAGTCCTACTCAAAATCGAATCGAACCGAGTGGAACTCACTTTCCGAGATTCGATGCCCGGCTTGGCACGTGCGAATGTCCGGCACGTGCGAGGGAGGTGGGGCACTTTGACGAGCGGGTGGGAGAGGGAGTCAGTGTAACGTGGGAAGGTCAAAGGAGTTTGCATGGGAATGAGGGAGTGAGATTGCGGTATCCGTTTGGATGCATTTGGAGTTGCAGAATAACATGCATCTCCATCCCACCAAATCTAATTTAATGCTTGTTTTCTTCCCAAGTTTAATATCAATTGTGCCTTTAACGCATGTTGTCTGTTTTTCAACCTTTCTCTTTTCTCATCTCAATGTCCAATCTCTTTTCTTATAAGCTTATCCGTAGGTTGTTACTGTCACAACGTGAGGATAGGACCGAGGGGGGAAAACTATATAGTGAAAGAGATCGCTTAGAAAACTCTATCCGTCAAAAGACACCTCGAAGTCCCGCTTCGATAATAAAGACCGGCCTTTCAAATCACCAGTACTCGACATCTGCTATTAAGCATATGACGGCTCACGTGAATCTAACTTGGTCATCGCGAGTCCTGTATTAAGCGTGATAATGGTCTATGGTGTTATCCTGAAGTAAAAAGTACCATTTGCCAGTGAATATTATTTCGGAACACGGAATCGCTAAAAGCAAAATGTATTTTCGCTAAGTCTGTAGAATGGGTTTTTGCTTATTTAAATAGATCGGCCCTATAAATAATCGCATGATGTCCTTGCACCTAATTTAACAATGAGATAGGTACCACCTCGTTTTCTGTTTGTCTGTCCCACCTCCCTCACCAGGCGAGTATTCCCAGCGCTCAAAGTCAAAAGCACTAAGGACTATAATTCTTGGAGTAGTGCAGTCCTCGTGGCATGGGAAAACTAGCATTAAGGACATTATTAATTCACACACTAATACGACTTCCTAATTTCTTTACAAGGCACGTTTGATATTTAAAAGATTATCGTACCTTATGTCATCCTTTTCAACGACATAGGAAAAATTTTATAATCAAGAAACTAGTTGAGAGACGTCCGATGAATTGCCTTTTCATACTTTCATGAAAACTCAAAACACGTTTTCGTGAAACTACAAAACAAGAACATGCCGTCTTCGCATGTTTTCGAAGTGAAATAGAAGAAAGGGGTAAGTCGTAATAGTTTTTTCATCTTATATATAAAGAATGAGATGATGAAAAGGGTATAGACATTTAGAAAGTATGCACCCAACCGGCTTGAGAACAAAAAAAAAGAGTTTGAACGCAAGTAACAAATAATATTTTCACTGAAAATTGCAGACTACAAATATCGAAGTGATATTTCTCTTTTATCTATTTTTATGTTTTAGCAATTGAGCTTTGCATTTTCATTTGATAGTGAAAATATGAACTCCTAAGCTCATTTGAAGTAATTTTGGGGGAGGGGGGTGGGGGGCGTTATAGTTTTTTAACATCAAAATAGTCTTTGCGTTTTAGTAGGAAAATTAAATTAACAAATAACTTTTTTAACTGAAATAAACCAAACAAAACAGACAAGAAATAGACTAGTGCCCCTTATTATATCGAATTTCTTGTTCAAATTTAACCCATCGCTATTGGCTTTTGTTTTGTCCCAATGCTTCGTCTTTGAAAAAAATCATCAAAAATCTCAAATTATGCCTACTGCCTAAGAGCACCGATACTATCCGAAAGTTTTTGTCTTGTGTTGAACATTCAAATAACATGTGTCGAAATTTCAACTTTCCTAACACTCTCCAACACTTGAATTCATAATTAGGACATGTGAGTTTAGATTTCCGATAAACACGGGGTCAATTTTTAAAAAATTTCAATAAATAAGAGGTCAAAAGTTTTGCTTGTTTTTTTTCCTCTAAGTTTTATGAATTATTAGGATAGACTCGAATTTGTCCAATAGAAATAATGAATGATATTAATAAATGGTGGATTAATATTTTTAGTGTAAATTCATTCTAGGCTCTTTTTCTATTATTTGATTATTTGTGAATTTGAATTAAATTGATTTGATTAAAATAATCATAAAAATTGTAATTTATTATGTATATGTAAAAATATTAGTTTAACATATTATGTGTCACAACATGTTAGAATTTTCTAATTTTTGAGAAACGATGTATCAACATGTCATATCGTATTGCATATAAGTATCGATGCGCTTAGCCCATCACAACATGTTTACCTTAACCTTTTTGGACATAAAAAATTCTAAAATATGCTTACTATGTGATATATTTATTTTAAACTTTTTCTTATGACCCTAGCTTGTATCTATGATTTTTTCGGTCAAAATAATATATTTTTATTACATTTAAAGGATAAATGTGTTACACATATATAAATTTAGAATTTTCAGCTTCGAAGAAAAAGGTTTATAACACGGTTTAGAATTTTTTTGTGACTTTTGCCTTTTTTTTTGGGGGGGGAGAGTAAACAATGCTTTTGCCGACTGCAAGCACGCATTTCACTAGTTACTGCCGTTTGCTTTTTGTATCTTGCGGAATGTTTTTCAACCACTCTAAGCTGACTTTGTGGGAAGAAAAAGCCAGCAATTTTGCAGGAAAAAAAGCGAGATTGAAATTTAGCTTTTCTTTATTTGTATAGTCAAAGGGAAGGGGGAGAAAGGGAGGAGGAAGATGAGAATCGAAGCAACAATCATGCATTAGGCAACATAATGATGAGCAAGGTGACAGGCGGATGTTCCTTCTTTCCCCCCTCGCTTTCGCTTTCCCTTTCTCTTTTCTGGCACCCCCAACCCCTTTTTGACCGAAGAAATTCGGGACCCCCTCCTGAACTTTTTCCTTTCGCGTGGGTCCCCCCGACTTTTCGATTTTTCACCCATTTGTCACTCCCGAGTCGCCATGTCAATCTTGGAGAAGAGACCTTGAAGGGAGTCGCTCGCGCGAGTGTTGTACATATAGATCCCCAAGCTTATCGCCCACCAATTTAAATTGGGTTTTATATGAAATTCACGTGATTTGATGTCGGAAGATCAATCATGTGGTAATAAGGCGTCCGATTTTATGATTTTCGAGCATTATTCTTGGCCTTGTTGGGGAGCTCGAGATTTTGACAAGAAACTAGATTCATTATTCGGTGACGGGTCTTGACAAGAACCTAATTAAGTCCACAAAAATTCATGACATGGCAAGAAATAGTTGAAAAGGACTTCCAACATTTGCGGTTCTACACAAATTAGTCCAACTGCCTAGTACAATTTTGCAAATTACCGAAATGGATCCCGGTAAGAAAATCAGACTTGAGTGCGGCTTTTTCCCTCATTCTAATCTCGATCAATCACTGGTGCAAGATCACTTCAATCCCCTAAGTATAGTCCCTGATTTCGATGCCTAGATTAGTCTGGCTATTGACTTTAAAAGCTTGAATTTTCAAATGCATTATTGAGTGCTCCACTTTAATGCGTCATTTGATTTAAAGACCTCGAGTTAGATTGTCCACAACTACTTCTTCATTTAGGAGACAACTCTTTCATCCAAAATCTACACGTGCTCAATTCACGCGTTTTAGACTTTCTCATGGTATCTATTTTCATGTGAGAGCACGTGTTGGACACATACAACATGCACCATGCTTTAATAAATTGAGGTTTTAGATTGAATAATTGAGCGCTTAACAGATTCTTTGATCTTGATACTAATCCAATTCACAATAAAGGGTTTGAATGCTTTATACTTTGGTCGTGATACTAATCTTTGTGTGAGAGGGCGGGTCAAGCACAGACAATACAACCCATGCTTTAGCATATTAAAGTTTTAGGATGAACAGTTATGCACTCGATCTCATTAGAGATGAAAGGACTCGTCGGCATCAAAGTATCTCGCCGATAAGGAACTGATTCGAAAGAGGTAAAAAACGAAGACATTCATTCCACTCCACCCGACCCATTCCCCGCTTTATGTGATCTTATGAATTGAGCGAGAAAAAGCCAAACCGCCTATCCACAACTCGATTACACCATCGAGAATGAGATTGGCTAAGCTTCTATTAGGGTTTTTTCCAAAAGCAAGTAGCTTTCTCCCCATCTTGGAAGGGATTGTGATGCTTCCTTACCTTCTCAAATGGGCTCTCTCTTTTCCAAGGGTAAGACCCCTTTCTTTTTCTCGAGAAGGTAAATATCTTCTAAGACGGTTCGGTCTAAAGATGAAATTTGGGTTCAACCCAAACATCGAACCCCTTTTTACTCCATGAAGCTTTGGTTTATGCAGTCAAAAGTCATAACTAGGTTTATGGTAAGAAAAGCAAGTTGGTCATAGTCTCTCGATTTTCCATCTCTCCCACCATCGCAAGTTACGCATGGTTTGGCGCAAGTTTAGTCACGCAATGAGTACTGCCCCACGAGCAAGTGTCACGGTCCATGATTCTCCTATATTCATGAATCTTTGTGGGTAAAGTTTGGGGTTATCCAGTAAAGAGTGAATAATATAGAGGAGATGAATATAACTAATCCGTAAAAATGACGTTAGAATAGTTGATGTTAGGAGTTTTGGAATAGAATTATATTATTTAGAAACTCTGAAGGCAAAATGACCTCTCATGCCCTAACTAGTCAAGAGCTAATGTTAATCTTCGGATGAAATCATGGCAAGTTGTTTTTTTCTTTTTCTCAAGAAGGTTAATATCTTCTGAGCCAATTTGGTCTAAAGATGAAATTTGGGTTCAACCCAAGCTTCGAACCCTTCTTTACTTTGTGAAGCTTTGGTTTATGTAGTCAAAAGTCAAAACTAGGTTACTGGTAAGAAAAGGCAAACTTGGTCATGCTTTTCGATTCTAGACCATTGTCCATAGTCCCTCGATTCCTCATCGCTTCCACCATTGCAAGTTACGCGTGGTTTAGCGCTGGTCTAGTCGCGCAATAAGTACCACCCACAAGCAAGCACCATCGATTGTCCCCCCTATTGAACTATTGCGACTCCACTCGATTAGCCGTTTTCGTAACAATATGACAATTTAAATATAATTGAATCGAAAGCTCGTAGCATAATTTCCGTTCTTTTTTCCCTGCTTTCATTCAATAACAAAACACCGATTGAGAATTGTCAAAAGAGTTTATTGTCATTTCTTTCTTTTCCTTTTCTTTTTCTTCCAAAAGGAAATTCACTAAATTAAATGAAAACGACAGAAGTTATTTGCTATTCGCTGGGTGACATTGAATTATCGGTAGTGTTTCAGTGCACTTATCAACCCCATTGCACCGTATAATTTTTTTCCAAAAAATACCCCACCAACAACCTTTTTCTTTTATCTATTTCCCCTCCTTAGTTTTTCTTCTTCTTCTTCAACCCAAGGCCGGGAGCCCCATAGACAACTATAGCTGACAGGCAATTGTCATGGTCCATAATCCTCCTATACTCGTGAACCCGCGTGAGTGAAATTTGGAGTTATCAAGTGAAAAGTGAGTGATGCAAAGGGGATAATATAACTGGTTTATGAAAGTGGCGTCAAACGGTTGATGCTAGGAGTTTCAGGATATAACAAATATATCTCTACAAAACTTTGAAGGCGTGGTTGATCTTCCATGTACAAACTGATAAGGAGTTAATGTTGCTTTCTTGATGAGATCATAGCAGATCGAAACTAGTTGTTAATTCTATAGTGATTGCTATCTTGCTAGATGAATTAGATGCTCAAGTTAAGCTGAACGTGGTACAATTTGATATGAGAAAGTAATTCACTGTATTGTTTTCTGAAACAACTATAAAACAAAGGTTGGCCTCGTGTTATCTACTCACCAGGCATTGCACAAGCTATTTCACGGCCAAGGGTTATCGATCATGACGGATGGTATTAAAGTAGAATCCTTCTAGTAAGTGAGTTGAGTCAAGAAAAACCTATGATCTACTTGGTCTTACAAAGGCAAAGACTGAATTGCGGGGGCAAATGGTGTTCGAACAAATTGTGGCTCTCGACCAACTTTTGGGATCAGTCAAGCTTCCTTGTTCCTTAGTGTAGTCTCGGTCCATAGTTTCAAACTCCGTACAGAAAATAACTAATTCCTCACCAAATAGGGAAAATATTCCTGAATCAATTGGCGAATCTCAAGAAGACTTGCCACGTTTTCAATCAAGAAAGAAACCTCCATTGGTCTACTAGGATCAAGAAAAGCAAACTAGGCGAAATAAGATGCTGCCAAAAAGGTGCAATTGGTGAAAAATGCCACACTTGTCAAGCAAGGAAAGGACAACTTGACAAGTGATTGAAGGAGCCCGAACAGCTACGTTCAAAAGAAGCTACCAATGGAGCAGCTTGTTTTATTCGGCAAGTATTGTCATTTGATGTATGGTCCATAGTGGCGCATCATTGGTTAGGAAATGAAGGAAGCAACAAAATAGCTTGCAACAAGGGCGTTACGGAATTAAATGAGAGAGAATGTCACGGTTCCTAATCCTCCTGTATTCGTAAACCCTTGTGAATGAAGTTTGGAGTTATCAAGTGAAAAATGAGTGATGCAAAGGGGATGAATACAATTGATCTGTAGGAGCGGCGTCTGGATAGTTGATAATAAGAACCAAAATGGAAAGAGAGAAAAACAAACACATCATAAGTTCCCACTTTATTTGAGCATATGAATTGAACGAGAAAAAGCAAACATGCCGATCGATTACTTGATTACACTCTCGAGAACCAGATTGGCTAGCTTCTATTAGGGTTTTCCAATAAGCAAGTAGCTTCTACGTTTCTTGGAGGGGATTGTGATACTTTCTTACCTTCTCAAATGGGCTCTCTAATTGTCAAAAAAAAAAAAAAAATGGGCTCTCTCTTTTCCAAGTGGAAGACCCTTTTCTCGAGAAGGTCTTCTTGTTTTGTCTTAAAGATGCAATGTCAGGTTCAACCTTAGAATCGAACCCTTCTTTACTTCGTGAAGCTTTGGGTTATGCAGTCAAAAGTCAAAACTAGGTTTATGGTAAGAAAAGCAAACTTGGTCATGCTTTTCCATTCCTGACCACTGTCCATAGTCTCGATTTGAAATCTCTCCCACCATTGCAAGTTACGCGTGGTTTAGCTCTAGTCTAGCCACGCAATGAGTACCGCCCCACAAGCAAACACCATTGAATGTTCTCCCTATTGAATTATCATGAGTCCACTCAACTAGCCATCACCATAACATTATAAAGATTTCCGTGTAATCAAATCACAAGCCCATAGCATAATTTCTTTTTCTTTTTCCTTTTCTTTTGCTACTTTCATCATATAAAAAACATGGATTGAGAATTCTCAAAAGATTTGATCTCGATCTCTCTCTCTCTCGGGTCCAAAAGGACATTCACAATGTTAAATGAAAAAATGGACAGGAGTTAGCTACTGTTCACCGGGTGATAGTAGGTTATTGGTAGTGTCTAGAGATAAACGGTTCCAAGTTCCATACATGTTTCACTTAGAACTTGAAATTTACTCATTTGAACAAATTTCTCATTTTTTTTTTAATTTTATAACTTGGAACCTATCCTACATACCCTAAAATCTGGAAGTTACATTGTTACAAGTTCCAAGGTTAATTCGAGAATCTATTTAGATTCTACATATATTATTATTCATTAATCATGACCTATATTTAGACATATGAAAAATATGAATATTAATAAAGTAAAAATCTTAGTTATAAAATGAAAACTCAGACTAATACTTCCAGATTATACACTTATCATTGAACAAAGTATGAAATATCTGAGGATCATACAAAAATATGAACTAAGAAAAATACTAAAACTTGTTACAGGTTCTAGGTTTCAAATCCAAGTTATAATTTCCTCCAACTAAGAACTTGAAACCTATTAATCGAAACACACTCTTCATTTTTTGAATTGAAACCTACCATGCTCACTCCTAATAATGTCTACACTTATTAACTGTACTACACAATATAATTTTTTCAAATACAAACCTCTCCACCAATCTTTCTCTTTCATCTACTTCTCCTCCTAAGTTTTTCTACTACAACCAATGGTCTGAGGTTCGAGAAGGGTTTCCCTTTTTTTTTAAAAAAAAAATAGTTATGAACTTCTTTGCGGTGCAAATTTAGTGCCCAATCTGAAGGCTGTTGAGTTATAGCATGTAGCTAAACGTGCAAGTGAACGATGGGAACCACCAATAAACGAGCGACACCTTAGGGCGGCTGCTAATAGTTCTTGCCCAAAAAAAAAAAAAAAAAAAAAAACAATGTATAGAGAAAACGTTCCCAACAAGATTTTAATCTTTCAGCCCAATCTACGGAAAATCAACTCCAATTTGCTCGTAACATTATTATGCTATGACGGCCGAGATGAGCGCGTGGGGCCCACTCGTGAGTCTCTCTTTTTCTTTTCTATTTTTCTTTTTGGTCGCTCACCAAAGTTTATCCCTTAACGCGACATGGCCCCGCCTACGGCAAAATGATTCTTGAATTTGAATCGAGTCCATACATTTATGGGTTTTACTAAAAAGTACCTTGGCATATTCTTTTTTAAACAATTATATAAAGAAATGTAATAATTATCAATCCACCGACATGTCCCCGAAACATGTGCAGCTAGTAATTTGATGATCGAATATTTCCTCTGGATTTTGTTTGACGACCTTCCTAGATCACGCGCTAACAAAATTTATCCACTTACATATTGGTTTGATTTGTTTAAAGGGATATCCATGGCATTTTCAGATTTATTAATATAGATCACCGTAAATTCTTGAAAAATTATGAGTGATAAATCACTTTATTTTAAATAAGTGAACTCATATTCAAATCATAATGTCTTCCCTTCAAAGAAAAGGCACTCGAGCTTAAGCACAAGTGTCAGCCAACAAAAACAGCTCTAAAGCAAAATGGCTTTTTCAAAGCGTCACGTGTGGCGCTGTTACGATCAAAGGTCACAGGTGTAAACCACTCAACAAATGTCACGGTCTCACTTCCCACAGTTGGGTGCATCGGGTTTGGCTTTGGAAAGGACTTTAGATAAAAATAATTTTAAAAATGTAAAAATTCATTTGGTAAAGTGTAATTTAAAAACGCATGAGAAATAACTTTGACTTAAATGCTGTTTAGAAAAACTATCATTTGCAAAGGGTTTTCGCTAGCTTTTTCTTTTAAAAAATTATCAACCCTTTCCACTATTAGAGAGCCAAATCGGCCGCCAGCAGCCATATCTAGCTGGCGGCAGCTTGCCAGGCCTTTGCTAGCACCATTAAAGTTTTTAAGCACATTTCTTTAACTACAAAAACTATAGTGAGCGCAAAATTAATATCGACAACGGAAGTCAATTCGCATCTTAAAGCACCTCCAACCTATCTTGGGCTAAAGATCTTGGAAAATGTAATTATATTTCCTCAAAACTCCCCATAAAATTTTGCCAAAATATTATTTGTGCCTTAGAGAATTTTGGAGCCTGAAAGGAAGAAATTCTGAAGCCGTGTGGGGATATAGTATTTACCACCACCGACGGCGGGGGACGGAGGCGACACGACGCCGTTAACACGGGCGTTTGTCAATTGTCATCATGATCATCGATCGTGCTCGAATGATGACGGCCGAATTCGAAAGGCGGGAAGGACGCGTCTTCTTTCGTACCATCGGACGATTAAAACAAATCCCGCGTCCATTGGACGGCGGGAAGGGGCTCGATTCCCTCTCTTGCTCAGTGCTCGCCACCACACGGGATTACTGTACCCCAGCCTCGGCTGTCGCGACGCGGATTTACCCAATTGCCCCTCCCGTCCCCCATCCGTTTTTCCACGCGAAGAATTTCTTCCTTTTTTTTTTCTTTTTCTTTTTCCTGTAAATATCTCTAATTTAATATCGCCGAAACGGTTTTTTTTTTTATAGCATTTTTCCCCTCTAAACATTTTAATTTTGGATAACTATATAAGAGTCTGAATCCTACGTTTCAGTATTTCTTTAAAAAAATTGGTACAAAGAGATGTGCGATTTTATGCATATGATTTTGAAGAAAAGTTACATTTCAAATATTACAAGAAAATTAAGAGTTCCCAAATAGTGGACTTGATCAAGAGCCCAGCGGTCCATTCGATTCGACTAGCCCTAATTTGATAAAAGGATAAATTTGGGCAAGTTTCAAGAAACCATTCACTTATTGTACCCGACTTGCCTAGCTAGGCTCACTCAGCCTCATTTAATTTTGTATAATGCATCGGCATAATCAAATTATTCTGTTTGATGATGGAGACAAGATATTTTAGTCAAATTGGAAAAAAATCTGAAATTTATATATTACTTAATTAATCGAATCTTAGATTTGCGGCAAAGTTTAAGGGAAAAAGTAGATTTAAATTGTACCAAGATTTAAGGGGAAAAGGTAGACTTGTTTTCCCTAGTACCATATGAGTTATTTAAAAATTCAGGTAATCACAACAGAAAAAGGCATGTCGTCCTCAAATCTCTTTGAATTGACATTTAGGGTGTGTTTGTTTAAATAAATATATATTCTCCATGAATTAGTTTTCTAGACTTTCATGCATTTGGTTTATTGAAATCGATTAGTTAACAGAAAACCATTTATGGTTAAAGAAATTATGCGTATTTATAGTTAGGAAATTGAATTCCCTAACTTCAAAATGGGAAAGTAGCTTTCTATATGATGATTTATCGAAAAGTATTTTTGTTTATGAGGAAAGTTTTTTTCTGAAACAAGTATACCTTAAATGTACGGCCAAAACTCTTTATTAAGACATGCGTCCTCTCCATTTATAGGTGAATTGAGAATGCTTTCTTGCTACATATGACATCTATTAACGAACAAATTGAAACTTATCAAAATTGAGATATTATAAGATGGATTCAAGTCCCTTGCCTATACTAATTATGAATGATGCAGTCGGCCTCTGGCCATTTATTTACATTGATAATAGTTTCTTCTTGTGCTTGCTAATTTTATAATATGATCACGTTTAAGCTGCCGCCAAAGGAATCTTGCCAAATCAAAAGTAAACAATGAATAAGTGAAGCTTCTTTTTCATTAGTAAATTGGTGAGAAGGGGCAATCAGTACTAGTAATCTCCGTGAGCGTTGTCATAAGGTTCCACTTGCACTATGAAAAGTTCAATTTGAGCAATAGTTAATCCACATCACCTACGACCCCAAGACATAAGGTTAGAAATCTCGTTACCATAATCCTAAGCAAGCCATGAAGTCTTCTCGCACGAGTTATGCTCTAACTAGATAACGTAATATGAGTCATTTAGAGATTCGCTCATGGTGTATGTTTATATATATGTACTTTTATATGTTTACATGTATATATTTGTTGTGAAATAATGCAAAAGTTAACGTGTATCTTGTAATTACATATCAAATGCAAAATGTTGAAATTATTGGAGATTTCAATGAGAAATCATAACGCGCATTAGAAATTCGCATGTTGCCATCCGAGCATTGATACCTACCACACGAAAAAGCCACCCATAAAGGAATCCGCTATTAATCGAGGAGTTACAAAGTCACAATCAATCACTCATGCGTTTTTCATACGTTTCTTGAAAACCAATCACTCATGTGTTTCACTCGAAAACCTAAGAGAAAGCCTCGCATATCCACGTTTGTATTCTAAACAAAATAGGTCAAAATAAGACTTGAAAAACGTGTTGCCGTGTGTGGATCACGATAACCGGGTGCTTGCTCGATTCCTAAGTCTTTGTGAGTGCCTTGATGTAGGCTTGTCCAAGACATACTGTCCGTGGTCACTCGGGTTAAGCAAGCATCCATGAACCCTAAGGATATTTCAGACTTTCATTTTTCTTATTTGTAATAGTCTCTAGATGATGCCATCTTAATATACTTTGTGATGTCTGCTTATGCGAGAATAGGTAAATGCTTGTGGAGCTCTTTAGGAGGGTTTTGCTACTCAAAACTTTCATATCCCGAATCAACTTTAGATATTTCGACTCGAGCTCCGATATCAACCGTTGTGAACTCACGGGGAAACTTATGAGTTTGGCAATTATCAAACGCAAGAGTACGCAAGAGAAATTTACAAGGAAGAGAAAAGAACGTGGGAGTTGTACGGTACTTCGGCCATATGTGGCCGAGGTGGCAGGCAGCCCACTCCATGCGCACTAGCTACAGACCCCGACACTTCCAAGCACGACTCCAATCTCAATCTCCAAACTTCCAACTCAAAATTCGATTTGGCAAGAGCTGGACCCATAAGCTCGACCATATCTACCATTGCATAGTAATAGCGAAAAGAATGCAGACAGTTTGCGAGTTTCAAGCTAATGTTCTCACCATCGGCCCCCACATCAATGTATCTAATTAATATATTTTATCTTCTTTTTTAGATTTGAGACCCATATACGAATAGTAAGTACAAATCAAAAAGGTTTTACAAAATATGTTTTCGTGCCAATACGACGGTATTCCCGGGGAATGTTCTTGAACGGTGGTGGATTCGTAATGGACGCGGCAATGAGCTATCGTGATGTGTTTTTTTTTAGAATTTTATTCTACGCATGGGAGTCTGGACCTGAGTGGGAGACTCTTCAGTGACATTATTATTAGAGGCTATGGTACAACATCCACTTTCGTAGGCTCACGCGAATCCTCTGTTCTCTTCCTTCTCTCTCTCTCTCTCTCTCTCTCTCAAAGATCAAGGAAGAAAATTGCATATCTCTAGAAACAGGAAGAATAACATTACTTATATGCCCCTAATGTATATAATTAGTGTAATGCGTTTCGATTTAGTAAATTATGTCCCTTGAAAGGAGTTCAAATATGGATTTTAGTAGTACCCCTTGCGGCGTTATTATTATTAATTTTTTAATGAACTTGAAATCGGACTTTCATTTAGGGCCAAATTAGACTAATTGAACGGGTAGAGTTGGTTTAAGATTGGATCGGGTCACAAATGATTTGACCCTAATAGACTTATATTCGTACAATGAAAAGCTAGTGGCCTATACCCAATACATATCCAACACGATCCAACTTATATAAGCATATATTCAACCTCATTTACCAAAAGTCATACCAAAATAAGGCGAGAGTGAGAAGAATGAGAAAGCAACGTCTATTCACTATATGTTTAAATTCATTTATGATCAATTTATTGAATATGATACATGCATATAACTGCTCAGCTCATCTTATATGGATTAGTTATTTATTGTCAGATTAAAAAATGAATATTTTTTTAAAAACATTATAATTCATCCTTCAAAATTTGCTAAAATGTAAAATGAATTTGTCACACCAAACACGCTTCTCAATAAATTGTTCTCTTGGGAAATGAGGCTCTTGTTTATCACTCATTTTCCTTGTCCGTTTACCACGAGTAGAAAGAGCTCATGCTCCTGGTGACTTGCACCTCGAAAAATGCAAGGCTTAAGGTGCATTTCACAACCGCTCCCATAGTGTTTGATTCTATTATTTTATTTTTAGTATTAGATTTGAAATAGAAATTCGTCTGGTAAATTTTTTGTTCCAGGGAACAAATTTGTTCCAGTAAAATCGAGAAGTAAAAAAAGTTGATTTTTTGTTTCCGGAAACAATTCCAGAATCAAAATTTTTTCTTTTCTTTTCTCTTCTTCTTTCTTTCTTGTTTTTCTTCCTTCTCTCTTCTTCTTCCACCGTCCCGCCATCGTCCATCACCACTAGTCATCGGTGATCGGCTAGAGCGAGGTCAAGCGAGCTTGTTAAAGGCTTGCCCAACCATCAGCAAGCCTCGCCCCGGCCTCCCCCTGCCATCGACGACCCTCACCTAGCCGGGCGAGGCTCGGCCGAGCCCTAGTTGGGCTAGGCAAGCTCGGCCTTGCTAGATTTGGGCGAGATCGAGGGTCGCCCAGCCCAGTCAGGGCTCGGCTGACAAGGCATGGCCTCACTAGGGGCCGGCGACCGGTTGATGAAGAAGATAAAAGAAAAGAAGAAAGGAAGAGAAAAAGAAAAAAAGTAATAAACTTATTTAAAAATTAGAATAAAATGATTTGGATTAGAAATTTTGAAGACGGTGCTAAACGTAATTCTATCCCGAGAATACAATTTTTGAACAAGCAAATATTTTCAAATACTTAAAATTTGTTCCTTTAAATAGAATAAAAAAGATTCATTTTTGATAAAAAAAATTATTTTCGGAATAGAATAGTTATCAAATGCGCCCTTAATGTGATCTATAAGATTGGCTTAATAAGTAATACATCGGACTCGTCATCAATTCTCAATTACGATCCACTTTTCAAAAGAGTCTATTATAGATTAACACATCACTTAGTAAATCAATTTTACATATCAGACTCAGTAAAGTTTAGCGTTGTTCACATCTCAACACATCATTTAATATGGAGAAAAAATCGATCTTCTAATTGATGTCTTTGAAGCTTATGCCTAGAGACTCCTAGCTATAGAGCGAGAGAGCGAGAGCGAGAGTGAGAGAGAGAGAGAGAGAGAGCATTTAGTCTGGCCGCTGAAGATAAAGCGAGGGGGAACCCAAGCACGAATTATCCTATTCGAAGAGGTTTAGTATGTGGGGAACCTATAAAAGAATCCAAGTTGAATCATCAGTCTAGTCAAATGTAATAATGCCTAGATGGCTATGGGAAAACGTGTTGAGGTTGCGTGAAGCTGAAGAGTTTTAACCAGTTGAAAGTCGTTCGCTCAATTTTTTGATGAAAATACATTTGGGTGAGAACCAGAGAGAGAGAGAGAGAGCATTTAGTCTAGCCGCTGAAGATAGAGCGAGGGGGAACCCAAGCATGAATTATCCTATTGGAAGAGGTTTAGTATGTGGGGAACCTATAAAAAAATCCAAGTTGAATCATCAGTCTAGTCAAAATGTCATAATGCCTAGATGGCTATGGGAAAACGTGTTGAGGTTGCGTGAAGCTGAAGAGTTTTAACGAGTTGAAAGTCGTTCGGTCATTTTTTTTTATGAAAATACATTTGGGTGAGAACCGGGGATAAGTTAGTATATTTCCACGATTTTCAATAATTGTCTACATTACCCTATTCAAGATTTTGTTGATTTATAAAGGCAAATTAGCTTGAATCACATTGTTGAATACACTTAAGTTTCTTTCGGAGATGGGGAATGGAGATCTTCCCAAGTACTTGATCCAATTTAGCCGTCACCATCACAACACACATTTTAAATCGAGTAAATGACTTAGGTGCAATTATGGTGTTATTTGTCGTCATCGTAGGTAAGACTGGTCGGAGTCAATTTTGTCTTAGTCAAATCTTAAGCATGCTTCAGCGCACTCCTCCTTTTGATACGATGAACCAAAACAAATCTCTAGGATCCCGTCCAAGATGATGTAGATATATCCGCGATGCACATGGACCGCCTACACGTTGCCATCAAAGAGATCCAGAAGTCAAATGTAGTAGCATTAACTCCACTATTGGGAAAACTAGCCGAAGTGTCTTCGGGGTTCGATCTCACGAGACTATTTTGACCACGATACATGTGAATGAATTGTTTTAATCAGGGAAAAACGCCAAATCTCCCAAGTCAAAAAGGTGCAAATTATGGAAGGGTTTGGTGCAAATTGGAGCACTAAGTTAGGACCCACGGGCATGTACATCTCGTGCCCTTTTGGCAGTTAGTATGACGGGTTCGATCGTCCATCCCGCTCGTGATTCACAAGATGGTGGTGGATCTCCCTTGGTCTCAAGTGGCCACATCCCTTTGACTTCTGATGAAGTGCGTCTCATTATTACTTTCTTTTATAAGGTACGGAAATCGACATTCATAAATGGGTGCACGTCTCCTTCAACCCTCTTATTTTAATGGTTCGGCCCATAAAATAATGTAACATTTCCTCGTCTAAGTATAGCGAAGAGGAGTGGTTGATGTTGTCCCCGTTTTCAGCTCAATAAATGGTTTTGGAAAAAGAAATTGGAGGGGGTCGAAAAGATAAGGGGAGCAGATAGCTTGGGCCTGCGATGTGCACAAGGGTTGTAAGCCATTTCAGGAACATCGATCTTCGATCTCCATCGTCAGCTAAAACGTTCGTATCGTTCTTTGCAGGAGGACACGTACGAAAGAAGTGCATTTCCGTGAAAACAGAAGGGAGTGGGCAGAAAATCGAAAGACGATAAACAATCATGAAAGAGAACATCGGGTCCAGCTGCACTTTGTTGCTGTTTCGTATAATTTTTTGCATGATTGAATCTCTTCTTGCTCCACGGTTGGATGAAGACTAGTTCTACATTAGGGTTCTTATACCGCCATCGGAAAATTTCATTGTGAACTACGTACGATTTTCACATGTGACGCTAGGGTTACGAAGTTAATCGAGAGATGAATGCTTATTAAAACGTCTGATCTGATATTGAACCATCGTCATGAGCGTGATGACTAAAGAGTACCTTTTTTTTTATGGAGTACTTCACGAGTGCGGTTGTTAGGTCAGCACAAAAGGGTCCTTTTGGAGTTTTGATACTTATGCGGTCACATTTTCACGTCGAGCTTCGTTGAAAAGGTTGGCTCCAGGACAGCTTCGAGGTGTAGCGTCTAATGAGTGCAAAGCAAAATGGGAGAGGAGGTTTCCTTCAGATAGATCGCATCCCTGATTGTCCATGATCGAATCTCCTTTTCATAAAGGTTTTTGGCCTCGACTTTCGAGGGAGATGGCGTCAATCGTGACTTGAATGGTACCATAGCGATTCCGATTTAACTTGGGGCCATGACGATATTTCAAGAGGATCAAAGCTTTTTTTTTTTCTTTTTTCTTTTCATCATTTTTTTAATAGGAGAATGCATTTGCTCGTGGCAATTGTTAAATTGACGCAAAGATGCGGTTTAATATCGTGTCATTTGCTTCAAATACATTCCAACTCATCTCAATTTGATACATAGAAAATCTCCTTTGCGATTTATTTATTTATTTATCTGTCACAATTATTCGATAAACATGAAATAATCTCTTTATGTAGATAGAAAATGGCACTTTGATGCATCCTAAGGACAATATTTTTCTTTTTCTTTTTTATATATAAAGAAAATTTCCTTCAATAACATATCAAATTGGTGGGTTATACTAATGAACATTACACGCATACAAATTTAACTAAAGGTCAACATGGATGACAGCCATGTTTGCCAATTTGTAAACTATTGATCAAATACATATCGAGAAAAATGATTTCTTTTGTTTTACTGTTTGAAAATGAGTTGATAGTCAGACATCACGTTTATCATTTTTGTTGTTTTAATTTGCACAGTTTTGTCTTTAGACAATAATTCAATCTTGAACATATGAAGTAATGAAAAATTATCACTCAAACTATAGAAGGTGTCCAATCTTTCTTGACAATAAACAACAATACTTGAATTTTCGCTTTTTCTTTCGAGATCCATCGAGAAAAAAAATTCCCAAGAGATGAGAGCAGCTTCCCCAGGCTTCTTTTAGTACGCTTGACAGATTGGACAGGTGCTACAGCATGATTGCTTCCAGCAGTCGCAAAGTCATGTTTAAGCTTCCCAAAGATGGAGATTTTTCAACAAAGGCTGTCGATTATAAGCTGTTCATTCCATGACTTTTCAGTAAAAGTGAATAAACAAATGCTGCAGCAGCATGTATATCCACGTTCACGTGCCCTTTGGGTTCCGCGAGGAAGACCCATGCAGGATGTGATTAGTACGGCTTTGATAAAAGATGAACCCTACAAAAAAGAGGACCTTGAAAACCTTCTCAAGAATGGAATCAATCATCATCACCTAAAGCGACTGTGCATTTGCAGGTGTTTCTTTATCCTTTTTCTCTTTGCTTAAAATGAAAGTCGAACGCTCTTAGACGCAATGATTACCACCCTCTTAAAGAACCGAGATTTGACAAACGAAGCAGAGGGGAGTGGCTTGTTCTTGTCGTCTGTCTTTGAATCTTTTTCCGTGAATCTTTCCCTTTTTCTCTGATATGTTGTCTGTTGTTCATTCACTGCCTGTGGATTTGAACGGAAAGGAGTATTTGCAGATGTTTGCTTTTCATGATTGCTTTTTTAGCGGAGGGCAGCGATGTGTTGAACATTGCAAACGATCTTGGGTTTGAACGAGCCCCGAAGCAAAATCTCGTACATCTTCTTTTCGTAGTTTTCAAGGGAAACTGCAAAGCATTTCTTGCAAGTTAGTTAAATTACATAACCAGTCCATTAATTTTGCTTTTTTTCTTTGGAAAAACTTTCATTTTACCCTCCTGATTAACCCTCGGACTTTAAGAGGTACATTGCAAAACCGCCCTTGAACGTTCTAAAGGTGATATGTAAGCTTCTGTGCAGTTTTATATTTAAATTTTCTTGTTTAAACAAGAGGGCCATTCTCGGTTGAAAGAATAACTCAAGGGGTGGCCTGGACAGACCACTGGTTGCCCTGGAGGGCCGCAGATGGCATTGAAAACTAATCATGTATCCGCCTATGGCCTTGGCAAACCATGTGCACTCCCATGCCCACCAAAGGCCACATGAACTGGGGCAGGCTGGAGGAAAGCCATTCAATAATGAAGTTTGGCCCCACCCGATTAGGCATGAGCCAAATCGATTGATGGGCGGTATGAGTAACAAGTTAGTCGTGATCCAAGGGTCCAATTATCCCAGGCACATCGAATGATCGATGCTACTAGCCAAATTTTGGTGCAGAACCTTGACAAACGCACTAAAGTGATCGCTCGATTGCCCTTTATGGCCAAGCCGGTGGCAGCCGAGGGTTTATACAAGATGGGCAGCCTCGGTGGCCATTTTGATTCGTTTATGGCTAGTATAGAGCCATAGATGGTCCTCGACAGCCACTTTGGGGTTGTGATGACCTTCGCTAGCCTGTCTTCCTCCTATTTTACTTTTGTAGTTAGGCATATACAAATGGTAAAAAGGGAACAAAAAAAAAAAAAAAATCATAAAACAGCCTCAAATATGCCAACTGTTATATATTTACTTCAAAAATTTTTGCAACATAAAAAACCTTAAACTTATACTTGTGTAAATATTTACCCTCCAACAAGATTTTGTCAATAAGCACCATTAAAAATCAGCTTACATAGACGATGGAAGGCAAACGGTGTTGATATGGCTTAAACAACATTGTTTGGCTGAAATTGACAGAACCTTGATGGAGGGTGCATGTCTCATGCAGGTACAAGCTAGAGGTTTTTGATGTTAGAAGAAAAAATTCAAGTAAAGGTGTTACTGTGGGCACAGTTAAAAGTTTTTGATGTCAAAACAAGAGTTCGGTAAATATGTCAAGCAAACATAATTTGGGGACTTTTTCTATTGTAAATATGTATCTAGCTAATTTCTTATCTTATCTTAATGATTTATTTTTCTCAATGTCCTTGGTCATGTTTTTCTTATTGTATTGAATGAGCCATCCACATGTCATTGGAAATTACAAAAGAAAATAATACAAACGGTCTATGAATTTTAGTTCAATATGTAATGTGTCCATCAGCTTTTGTTTGTTCAATGTGGTCCCTACACTTTAGTTCAATGTGCAACGCGGTTTCTGAATTTTTAATTTGTCTAATGTAATTTTTGAACTTTTAGTACATATTTAATTTAGTTCCCAGATTATATGAAAATGTTCATTACTATCCCTAATCTTGAATTAATGGAAGAACTGCATTAAATATTTTGGTATGGTTTGGGGATTACATTGAATATACACAAAAAATTTAGGGATCACATTGAGTAAATTGAAAATTTAGTGATTACATTGAATATTAGCTTAAAATTCAATGATTGCATTGAACATATTTAAATGACCAGGGACCATATTATATATTATGCTAAAGTTCAAGAGCTATTTGTGTCATTATCCCAAATTACAATATTACATGATATCATGTTCACACTCAAAGTAACTTTTCCATGACTAAAATATTTTCCTTAACAAGTTCTTCATTAATCATAGCACCAAAGTTATGTTAATCTCAATCATTTCAAGATTTCTTATTTCGTTGTCATCTTAACTTTCCTCTCAGTGGACTCATTTATCGATATTACCCTATCCGCAACACTTTCAAAAACCTCTCTAAATTCTCGCACATATCACTCATTCAACAATTACTAGGCATTCACCCTAAACTGTCCAAAATCTTAAGTCTCAATTTCCATGTAAACTTCACTTAAAAGCTAAAACCTAAAAAGAAGCCAAACTTGGGGAAAAATAATATACATTTCATCAAGATACCGGATTCACTTTTCATCTATTAAACAACAGACTCTCATTGTTTTCTGCTTATTGTTGTGCGCAATCATAGTTGCATAGATTATACTTCCAATTGGCAAATTGGTTCTTGACTCGGATTCCATACTAGTCTCATTTCATATCGTCGATTGGCCAAAGTTCTTATAGATCCTAGATAAGATAGAAAGGGACTGTCCATCTTTTGCATACTATACTAGGCACAGTCCTCTCCACTCACATCCCTATCGCCTAATCTTAATAATTCAGGCTGAATTTTTTGTCACCAAATATAAAATTCGAACTTGTCAAATTTCCAACAGCATTTTTGACTATGCTCAATGGGTTACCATCATCCTTTTCACATGGAACGAGAACAAACGAATTCACGCTAAAGCCATTTCATCTTTCTTTTATCTTTTTATATATTGGATTTTTATGAGGTCTATTGTGTCGATGGTATTCTTTTTAATTGGTATGCAAGTGCATACGTATAGGCAAAGCTAGGGTATGGAGATAAACTCAATCTCTATATGTACTTACATAAGGAGTCTTGTGCAAAGTTTTCTATTGCATAAGGTATGCACCCAAATATTTCATATTTGCTGGAAAAATAGAGAATGCTAATGGAAAATGAAGTCATTCGAGAAATCAGATCCAATGTGGGGAGAGAGAGAGAGAGAATGGGAGTGGTTGTGGGTAGGGTAGGGTTCCTGGTGTGGTGGGCTGGTGGAGTTAGGAGTTAGAGCTAATCAGGAGAGGGTCACGAGATTGGAAGACCGCGATGTCATTGGATGATTTGAAAACTCTTATGGAAAAATTCGACGCATTCGACACGGTTTTTGCTAATGAAAGGGATGGGTTTGATTTGATGGAACCACTGCCTGGCAGTGGGTTCGGTAGGGCTCCAATTGCATTGTTTTTTGTTGGCTCCAAATTCTTTTCATGTGATCGCTTCGAATCATGACCCACATGAGCCTGCTTCCAAAATTTCCCCTGGACGTTTCTCATTCGGTCTGTTTTGCAAAATTCCGTGAGATTGCAGTCAATTATTTTAAAAGTTCAAAACGATAGGTCAAGACTTAGTTTGTTATTTAAGTATTTTAACGTCCGTATTCAAAGATTAAAGCATGAAAATATATAATAAGAGTAACAAATAAAGTATTGTGAAAGATTGAAACTCAGAATCCCCTACTTTGGTGTCATGTAATTTTTTTTTTCAAGACTACCGTTAATGTTTGTAAAAACTAAAACTGATAGATGAATATGCGATTTAATATTTGAATATTTTAACGTTCTTCACTCTGGAAAGGAGCGATGAACATAATTTTGGAATTACGCTTATCAAGTAGAGCTTTGACGAGGTTTATTTGAATTTATGACGTGCTAGCTAGTCTAAATTCTTCAAAAACTATAAAACAAAGATTCTATTCATTGTAATATCAGTTCTATAGATGATATCGGCTTGACTACCCGTATCGGCATCCCATCGAACGCTGATTGAGCGTGTTCTAAGCTACTGGATCGGTCCGTCAGAGCTTACCCAACAGGGCCATGAATGGCGCCGACGGCAGGTCCGGTGAGTTGGTGAGACGGGTCGAGGTCCTCCACTCAACTAAGACAAGTTGGTTAGGTAGAATTGCCCCCAAAAGATTATAATTACGATTTTAGCCCAAAAGAGGGAAGTTTATAAATTATAATTGTAAAAGTGAGGAGAAAAAAAAATGGACTTCTAGTCCCCCACTAATTGATGTCTACGTTCACTGGCTGTTCTTCTTATCCAATTGCCTTTTCTATCTCGTTTGTAGCTTATTAAGGAGCTCGTAGGTGGAGAGACTTTGTTGAGGAATGCGTCACCAAATACCACTAAAATTTAAATTAATCAATTTAAAAAAATTGTCAAGGATGAATGATATGTACAAGTGCATTTCGACACTCATTTTCAAGTAGAGGACCCAGGAAACACGATATATGCACTTTAGTGAAATATGACTTTTAATCACCAAATGCGTTGAAATCCAAATTTTCTACACTTACCGAAAAGTTGGCTTGGGAAATCCAAATAATTTAGTTCTAATTTACACATGATTGATCTTTAAGGGTTTCTCAATTGTTCACTATGAGAGATAGTTATAATATTCTATTATATTAATGAAATTAGAATATTTCTATAGGTTTTCTTATTAGATAATTAAGATATTTTCCTATATGGGTGCAAATCGACTAGCTCTAATACTAAGATAAAAAAACCTGAAAACAAATTTGGAGTATTTTTGTATATTTCGATAGACCTTAATGAATTATATATACCTATAGGTTTTATAAGATGACTATCTAAGATAACGTATAGTATTATAAATTATAATGAATCAGGATTGCGAGACTATGGTACGAGAGATACACAACATCGGATAATATATTTCTAATAGTTACGTACTTCACTTTAATTGCATGGCAAGTCACTATACTTTTCAGTTTGGCAACAAAGCTACTCGGAGAACGGCCAAAGTGCGCTAGTTACAAAAGAAATAAAAGTTGAATGCATCCAAAGATCAAAATCAAAGTTCAGTCATCTAACTAAAGACAAAATAACTACATTAAAGTATAGCTTTCTCGAATGACAATCTACCCTCGAGAATTAACCTAGCTTAGATATGGAACCAAAGGAAGATAAGGCTTTTCTGAATGCAACGTGAAGGATGAGATAACATAAACTACACACACACATAATTGGCACTAAGCATTAGCAATTAAATAACATGATGATTCATTATTTCACGTTTCCTTTTAAGCATTTTCTATACGCTTCTATGTCGTAGTGTCTCCCCGATGTGCGTTGAATGATTACGCGATTGTCTGCGACACCGATAAAGGGCGCAAATAATTGATCTTTATCACCGATTATTTTAACACGAGTTAGGTGCTTAGCATATAGTTCATATTGTATGGACAATGGTTATAGTATTATGCATGCATGGGAAGCTGGATTGTCGGATCGGGCATGCTAGATTGAGAAAACTAGGGAGTTCTTAAGTTGACGGGCTTAGATTGCAGTTCGTCAAGAAGGTCCGTATTGACCTTAACTTTTTTATATTGGGTATTATTAATGTTAAGTAATGTCTCTACGATAATGAACACTCTGATGACTCATTTCAATTACAAACCAGCCAATGCCTCGGCTCATTTTTACTTCCACGTTACGCAAAGTCCACACTCCTTTAAAATCAGCCGTACAAAAGCCCATAATTCAAATAGGAACTTCGTTAAAAAAGCTACATTTCCTGGCGTTGATGTCGACCTAGCTTGTCAAAGCACCCACGAACCGATCTGGCTTCCTGAAACAAGAACTTCATCTGAACCTGCTGCAGCCGTAGCAGCGATATCCTGCATTCTAACATAATAGGAGTTGATGTTGAGTTTTCTATCGAATCCTGCGCCACTCCGATAGTCGACACCATATCATTAGATTCAATTTCACGCTTCCTAATCTTTCTCTCGAGAATCACCCCACCTGGCAACGCTCTGGCCTCAGCCTCAATTGTACTTAAAGTAGAAAAACTAAAGCACATAACGGAAGCTCAAGACCTTCACTTGGGGAGATTTACTTGGGGAGATTGTCAAGAGAGAGTCCAAGTCCAAAGTCCCAACATATCAACTTGATCCATCTTTAATTAATAGCTTAAACTAATGAGTTATGAGTCATTTGAGATACATTAACTGTTATACACCATATCAATTATTTGATGTGAAAGTTTTTTAATATGAATTTGTATGTGTATCTCAACAATCTCCCATCCCATCATGTATGACTTCAATAATAGGTTTGCCCTCCCTTAATTCAAGTATTTTTCTATACCAACAGCTTCACCTCTAGATCTCTTTCACCAAACCAAACCATGAAGGATGTCATTGGAATTGCATTGCTACACCATAACGCCCACTTTCACTCCAAGGTCTCTTTCTCCGAACTAAACCATGAAAGCTACTTGGAAACCATGTTGGTCAGGAGATTTCTTTCTTGAGATATTCACTAAATACAAATACATATTAGGAGTAAGCCAATAATTAGCCATTGGTTTTGACACCATTTATTGTAATGTGCATAATGGAAGCTTGATACTTCATCATGGGAAATTGCTGAGAGGGAGTTCAAGTTCGAGTCTAGCAACAAATCTTGTTAAGCCAATCTTTACTCAAAAGCTTAAGTATTATCTTTCCACACCACACAAGTTCTCTTTCTCTAATACAATTGGCACTCACATCTTAATAATCTTCCCCTCATGTGTGAGCTTAGTCTTAGATTTTCTCTCCCTTAGGTTGCATATTGAGAGTGGACTACGAATCGACCATCAACTCTGATACCATTGTTGGATGTGAGAAGTAGAAACTTGTTCCTTTCACTTGGGAAAATTGCTAATATGAAGCTCAAATCCGACCCCGTCAACATATCGAGTTGACATATATTCATTCAAAAGTTTAAATTAATGAATTATAGGTCATTTGAAATATGTCAACTATTTCAGGCCACACCAATGTTGGATGTGAGACTTTTTTAACACAACACGTGCATCTCAACACTAATGAATCTTTAGACTCACCTTCCGTTCTCATCTTTGATGAGATAGCCAGCCCTCGCCATGCCACTGATTTCTAGAAACTGAACCCCTAAGCTCCAAAAGACTTGGTCAACTTTTTTGTATCATCGAAATCAGTTCATAACTTACACGCGTGTCTCAAATGTGTTCTCGATCCGGACTTGGATTTCATTAATTAACCTAAGGTTCCAAAAGCTAAGAATAAAAAAATAAAAAAAGTTGTTGATATGGTAAACTAGTGGAAGGCACTATATAAGATTCCGTGCGAGCTGTCGGAAAAGTGAGCATTTCGTGGAACTTTGGTCCCCCCTCTTAGAAAAATGTCTCATGAATTGCCTCAAATCAATTGATATTTGAAAGCATGGAATGAGAGAAAGTCAAGGCGAGGAATCCCCACGTTCATAGCTCTGAGACCAAGGCGTGGGTTAGTAGCAGTAATATCACACGGTGGGGAGGGACGAGGTTTGGTCGTGCTGGCCACCGGCTATTGCCTGTTCCCGAAGCCGCAGTACCAAGGACATAGGTGGCCTCGCTCCGCTCGTCTGACCCCCGGTCGCCGGTCTGCTCGAGAATTTGTTTTTATCTTTTTATCACTTTTCGATGCATTTGCTCTTTCTCCATACGCAAATGATACTTTAAAAATATTAAAGGAAACAGATAATTTTAGGAGCATAATGGTACGACATGGCACCTTCATTCATAGTCCTGTCAAAAATTTAAAATATACGAAGAGGATACGTGCCAGCATCTTATTTTTGCAAATAATATAATAAAAGACTATTTTTGAAAAAAAAAAAAAGATAAAGAAAAGAAGACAACTACCAGTGGCTTTTAATATCCATCGGTCAAACAATAAATGAAGGACTATATCAAGAGAAGTATCAGGACAGAGCCTAGTAAAAATCCAATACCTTTACTAGGGAAGATCATTAAGAAATAGTCCAGTACGAGCCCATTAACATATCTAGTTACACCTATATCTATTTAAAAGTATTTTTGGTCAAATTTATTTTAAAATTTAAGTCAATAAGTTATAAATGAACTAATTTTCGATGTCAGGTTTTTTTAACACAACTTACATGTGCATTCTAATTATTTTCCCCTTACTTGAGAGCTTTCATGGAGTTAAGTTTGCTCCAATTAATTCAGATATTCTCTTGCATCAACTTATTAGTCTACATCTATTGATAATGTGGGCTTTCATACTGATGTTAGGTGATCTTGAATTTCTCTTTATCTCAAAAATTAGTTTAAAATTTTCCCACACACTTATTAACTGATTGTGTATTCCTAATGTGGGATAATTTGCCAGGAAGGACTTTGAGATGAAAACCATTCACTTTCGAGAAAAGTTAGGAGATCCGACAACCTACGCTCAAATCCAGGAACCACGATGGACCGGGCCAATCCATCACGGGGGATCGATTCGGTGACTTGACCCCATTTCGAATGCTTCTCAGTCTGGCCGTGTCAAATAGGA
Organism: Eucalyptus grandis; assembly: GCF_016545825.1. NCBI lineage: Eukaryota > Viridiplantae > Streptophyta > Magnoliopsida > Myrtales > Myrtaceae > Eucalyptus > Eucalyptus grandis. The sequence continues at coordinate 51,073,728 of NC_052619.1, read as the reverse complement.
CAAAAAACCTTGTCTGAGCCAATTCGACGCGATGGATAGGTTCGTTCCACCGCCGTACTCCTGGACAGGTTAATCACATGAATTATTGCAACCAGAGTACAACATATATATATATTTTTTGCCGACGATTCCTTTTTTCTTTTTGAACGGAAGGGGAAACTGTCAGTCTAAAATTTCGACACAGCCTCGGGCGGCAGTGGACGCAAGCGATTGCGAAAACGACGGTCTGAATTTCGCGGTACGCATATGAATATTATTATGATTCCGTTCGGTCGATTTGAGCTTTTCAGGCAAATGTTCTGAAAGATATTTTTGCCGTCACAAGGCACCGGGACAAAACCCCCGACCGTGACAACACAGTGCAAAATAATAATTCACTCCATAATGCCATCCAACCCCTATTTCGATTTCTTCTTTTTTTTGGAAAGTTTAATTAGATAAGAAGTTTTTTTGGAGTAGCAAATTAGCATGTTCTTGCGCCGTTCAAGGACGAACGCCTAACTTTTCCCTTCGCAAGGCTAATATATATAAAAAAAAGGCGGGTTTTTTAGTCATAAGTAAATCTTTTGGGGCCCTTTTATTGACACCGCTTACTCATTAGAAAAGATTAATTATGTGAAATCCGTAGCTATTTCATGAATTATATGATATAATCTGAAAGATACAAAAGAGTAAACTATCGGATTACAATGCAAAGTTACGCCGGCCCCCGGGTATGTTATTTTCATCAAAATAGAGCTTAAGAAATGGGCAGGAGAAATTTTGAAACTTACCATAGGAGGGATTGTCTTCATACTCAAGCTTTTAAATGGCTAGATTCAGTCAATAGTAATGCCTAGTTGTAAAACTAATAAGTGATTCCCATTATTTTGTACGAAACAAATTATGCTAGTCCATGGTTAGAATTTTTTTTTTTAATGAAATAAATCATCTTCAAGATGTGTTCCTCTGCGTTTGTCACTTGTTTGGTTTGTTGAAAATGATTAGTCAACAGAAAAATATTTATGATCAAAGAAAATATGTATGTTGGAAGTTATGAAAATGAATTCCCTAATATGAAATGAATTTTTTTTTTTGAAAAATAATTTCTCGCGACTGGAACCAAACCCACCGTCACATTAATAAGTCATACATTTTTGAAACGCCCCACTAAATTTAGAGATTAGATGAAAGCAAAGATCAACTTGAAGTGCATATGTCGACGAAGTTAGAAAAGGCCACAAGGGTAACTTACAAACCAAAAAGGGAGCAAGGGGTGCTTCGTCGTTTCAAGGACATGCACGTGGCATTGTGAGGTATCGTACTTCAGAAAAATATCACATAGATCGACTCTATTGAATTTTTTTTTTCCTGTTACTACAATCATTCGTGGTGATGATTCGTGGTGATGATGGTTGTCGTCGCCACAACATCGATGGCGACCCCAGGAAAATTGGGGACGCGGACGCCGACGGGCAACAGAGTTTTTAGTAGGGGTCGACCCCACGAGACTGTTAAATTTGGCATTATATATATTTATGGGAATTATAGCATACATTGCAGGTGTAAAAGAGCTTTTTCGCTAGTGGTCTTCTTTACCTTTTGATTTGATGGTTAGCGAGAGTGCGTGTAGTTGCAGTTCTCAGATTATGGATGGATATGACAGGATGGTTATTTAAACTCTTGTGCTTTAATATTTCCTCATAACATTTGTTAAGAAATATCAATTTGTCTAATGAATATGCTGGACTCGAATCCCCTGAGTCTTTTCGTCCATCATCTTTGGCCCATTATCTCTCTATGGGATAACATATTGAGAGGGCCAAGACCCATGTGCATAGTAAAAAAAAAAAAAGTTTGATTTTCAAGAAAAATACATGCTAAACTGCACCTAAAAGAAGGAAAACGTGCATAAGAAATCATTATTATTTGGGTTGATCCAACATAATGGCTAATAAAGGATCGTCCAGTGACTTATTAACAACAATTATCATATTAGTTATTTCTTCCGAATCTGCAAGTTTTTTTTTTTTTTTTTTTGTAGAAAAGCAATTTACTGAAAACCCCTTAGCCATGTAGAGATTCAATCGCAATAACTAATTCATCACGCCCTCATCAGTAATCAATTTCATTCCTTCCACCATTTCGGGTTTCTACTAATCATGACATCATTGAAACTTAACCCTTGATTAATGAATCAATTAAGCAACCTTCTAGACATTAGACACATGGAAAAAAATCAACTTAGAGAGATGGGCATGGTTTTATTCGATTCACCTACTAAGGGTAAATGGACTATCGAATAGGTCCGTCAAGAGTAAGCTTTCATTAAAGGGCTAAAGCTCAAAAGTTTTAGGCCCATAAGTCAGCCCGTCTATTTTCTCTCACTCTCTAAATCCCTTTCTGCATTGGGTCCCCTTTTGTGGTCTATCATTATAACAACTTAAGTATTGAAGGGTTCCGTGAACAATAAAATGCATTGAAGGTTCCAACAAGTCTGATGCGGACGCCATTGCTGATGACTTTCTAGAGCATTCCAACATTCAAGAGGTGGGCTGGGGATGATAGTATACACAACGTGCAAGAAAACAACCATAATTTTTTACCCAAAAAAGCTACGAGCCCGAGCCTCGTAATACCCATATGGACATCTCCTTCCGAGCACTATATCGCAATCAGTCAGATCTCAAAAACCATACAGAGTCACTTTTCTAATTTTATGTCAATTATTCATGTCAGTCTAGGCTTTTGTTCTTTTTTTCTGAATTCTTTACTACTTAAGGATATATTTTTGGTTTTCTACTATCATCTAGGTTTAGCAAGGTATCTATTTGATTTTTTCTATGCATCGGACATTTTTGCGTCATATTTAACAGGATACAGAAAAGAGATTCTATTGTTGCACCTCTGAGCGTGTATTACTAAGTGTGTGTTTGCAGATCGATGAATTCGTGTTTATCTATCGCTTGTTACATCGAGGTCACAACCCATGTAATTACTTTCTTTGCAGAGTCCGAGTTCAAGGCGTTTGAGATCCAATTCCGGCAATGTTGAAGACCCATCAAACTTGGACATTCAACAATAAAACACTGTAAAACAATCAAAACGATCATATTCCATCTACTGTACAAGATCAACAGAAGATCCTCCGAAAGATTTAGAGCGAACATGTACTATGTTAAAAGAAAATTCTGTGGGAACTCCTTTTCCTGGCGATGCGGATTATGCGGACTTTGGTGTGGCACTGTTAGGACATAGTTGGGTGGGGTTTCAAGGAACAGACAACTCAACCATGCTGGATGGATCACTTTTATTTCTGTTTCAAACTGAATGGCATCTAACTTAAATAGTCGTTTCCCTGGTCCCGAAAGTGGCTGCTATCATTAAAAGCTCCTGAACAACTTTGGTGGAATGTCCTTGTTTGAGACTCTCGTGCCTCTAGAACAGCTTCACTTGCTATTCCTCTATGCTCTCTAGGCGCAAAAGTAGGGTGTGGACAAGAAATAAGGAAGGAAAACGATCTGATTTCTGTTAGCAAAATTTTAGTGGAGATCTGTAGGAAAGAGATGGAACGAGTTAATGGAAGTCTTCATCTTTAGCCCTCCAATATTAGCCATTTCCAACAGTGGGAAGAAAATGATGTGTTACTTGTTCATTTCTTTTTGAGACTTTTCCCCCCTTGATTTCTTCTACTCTGGTGAAAGGAAGTGGAGGCTCTTGATGTCCTTGACAAAAAGTGAAAACCTTTTTTGCTCATGCGTTGAACATCGATACTTATCTTTTTCACCTACTCTCTTTCAGGGTGACCTAATTCGGTTCAATGTTGAAAAATAAATAAACAAAAATGAACTCACAAACGTACACGCACAAAGTGCACAGACAGGAATCTTCCAATTTTTGGTGTATTACAAATAGATAGTGTCTCAAGCCTGACCCTAGGACACATCGAAGTAACTAGAAAAGAAATAATCCGACTGCACATTAGAGTAACATAAATTACTACTCAATAAAATATTTAGAGGAATGTTACGACCCTTCTAACGCTGTGTTATACCACTTCCTGTCCCAGCTCCACCTGTTGATTTCTGTTTATCTGAATGCTCCACAAAGTTTTTAGCAAACGTGTCCACGTCAAGTTGAAATTGTTAAACTGGATTGAATCAAGTTCAAATTGCCAGTGTGGATCATCTTGAGGGGCTACTTTGAATGCTTGGTCTAAATTTTTTGAGATCAAACCTAACTAAATTACGTTATAGAAAACAATCATCTTTTTTTTTTTTTTAAATTTTCCTTCAAGCTTTATTGTATTATTGTAATGAAAAAAAAATGTAAGAGTTAAAATTGAGCACATAAATAATCTTGAATATATTCACTGATTACTTGATAATAAGTTGAATAGAATTTCAAAATGAAACTTAAATTTATTCCACACTTATCAATTAATTTGGCTAATCAATTTTTTCTGGGTCAAATTGATTTAGTTTGGTTTGATTCTGTATAGCATCCAAAGTCCAAAACCAAATTGTGCTTAGTCTTGCGTTGACTCGCACACTTCCAAACAAGCAAAAATTATAATTATTCCTTTTACTAGATTAATTATACGTGTTTAACTATTATCTTTCCTCACCTTCAACTTCACATTTCATTTGCACTAGATTAAATCATATACCGTTTGGGTTGGGGAGCCGAAGCGAGGCATTTAGGCCCGCAGGGCTTTTACGCTGACAAAAGCAAAAGCTTTCTCTACCATGGTGATTTTGGCATTCTTGAAATTCCTTGTACACTCTGTAAACATGAAGCAAAATCAAATTTCATGTTTCATTTGATCTCACGAAAAATGGAAAATTGGATTATCAAGAATAAATAACTAACTGTCGGATTTTGATCTCGGGCTAAATGAAATTTTGTCTTGGAATTTCTGAGCATATAGAAGAGCTCTTGGTGTTCATTAGGTTCTGGCACAAACAAGTAGTCTTTCTTCTGTGTTTGAGGAAAGTTATGGAAGTCGATTGAAGTATACATGAGCTCTAAGAGAAAATATAAGTTGAGAATTATTCAATTGATATATAAAAACCTCAACTGTAATATATAAATAATCAAAATCTTAACAAGGATGTCATTTGATTGCATATGTACGAAGTCACATCCAAACAGAATAATTCATAAAATCGGCACATCCCATCGATCTTGTCTGTGATTTTCATACAGAGTCTCTAATTTATTTCAGTTTGGTTTGTCAAATCATATAAAGTCTTGATTCCATATTCTAGTTTCATGTATATATGAGATCTATATTGACTTTGATTCGTTAGATCGTATCTTTAGATTCAACTCAAAATTCTATAGTTTCGAAAGGCTATATGCACTCCAATAAAGTATTTACTTTCCCAGGTTTAGTCTCCATAGGCATAGTGTAATTCAAATTCTATTGATAATCCATTTGATGTTTTTTGCTGAACTACTAGCTAGAACCTTGAAAAATTTCAAGGTCCAATCCCAAATGCTTGACACCGTGATCGCTAATAAGAAGCATTCCGACTTGGACAAACAATCGGATTAGGCTTACAGACTGGTTGTAGACAGCTTCAAATGTAAATTCTGCATCAAGAAGATGAGGTTTTTGCTCGGGCATTTGTGTGGAACAAACACATCAGTAGATCTATGAGGATAGGGCAAATGAAAAGTCCAAAAGATTCTGAAAGATCATGTGACCTATGTAGATTTCATGTAGATCTATGAGGATAGAGCAAATAAAAAGTCCCAAAGGTCAGGAAAGATCATGTGAGAACTATGCAAATTAGAAAGCTCAGCAGATTATACCAGACTTAAACTTGCGTAATATATTAAAGGTAGCAAGAAGTATTACAAGAGGGAACATTTAAATCCTCCTCTTTTTCTTATAAGATGATTAGGGTTTCTAAAACGCAAGGCTATATTGAACTCCCATAAAAACTTACACTTCTGCAGTACACGAAGGGTCCAAAGAGAAGCTTCGTTGAACTTCTAGAGCTAGTTCCTCCAAGCTTAGCCGACATTCAAACCCTATCTGCAATAAAATCACAAAGTTTCAATTATTGTCATAATTATTCGAATCAAGAAATCATATGAAATTTCTTTCATTGTGGACTTCATTGCCATAGACATTGGGGTTCCGGTATACATATTGATGCTAGATGCATATTACAGATAAAGCTTGATGTGCCATCATAATTTGGTTTCTGTATCACCCTTAGCATCTTCGAGGTATGAATTATGTGCAGGTCCAATATCGTACTAAAGTAAATTGTTACATAAAAGAAACCGTCTTACTATGATACAAACAAGAAAAACTCAAGTTTACTCTAAGTACATGTGTTAATATATATATACATACTGAATCATGTACACATTTGCCATAATCTGAGATCTATAACTATGAATAGAGAAGCATGAATAAATCATGTACACATTCGCCATAATCTGAGATCTATAACTATGAATAGAGAAGCATGAATGGGTTTGAACTGGCAAATCCAAACCAACAAGTTTTCCCATGCGTGATTCTCGCTCTAGAGTTGATGACGTATATCACAATGCATTTGCTTCAATGCCCTTGAAGTCTTCCCTCATACCATATGAATTAGTCTTGCCATAGATAGTTCACAAGGTCCATCTGCGAGTAATGAGAAGTTCGAACCTCTAGATGGAAAGCAATAGCCATTAACTATGTTTTTGCAAGTGAGTTCGAACAACTTCGCTCCATGGGCAATGGCAAGACCATGAAGTTCAGATGTAAATAGAAATCCTACATCTTCATGTATATAAACTCAGATTGGCTTACGCAGAATTCTCGTGAATCCGTTTGACAATTCTTAGGAAAGACATGTTATATCATAATGCTTCTAAAACAAGAATGATAATACCCGTTGTGAACCAAGAACCTTGAAACTTCAGTGATATAACTGAATCTCTTTCAACATATAGAATTGAGATGACAATTGAGAAACCTCAACTTTTAGTACCTTTACGATGAAGGAGTACAAAACCATGTCTTCCATGCTGCTGATGTTGAGGTGAATAATCTGAAACGAGAGTTTCTCAAGGACGCTTATTATCTTCAAGATTTGACCTGGTATCTTCCGAGCAATTACCTTCAACAGCACGTTTGATCCTGAGATCTTCGCCTCGACATCGGCTGCCGAGGAGTTGCAGCACACACCTAATTCCTTATTAGCAGTGATGCTCTCGAAACTGAAGGGACTATCAGGGGGCGGCGGCGGCGGCGGCGTGTTGATCAGTTGGAGCGGTCTTGGGCTGGGGCTAGGGCTTAGACTCTTTCTCCTCTTGTTCGCCTCCAAGGATTGTAGGACTTGTTGCAGTTCCTTGATGAATTCTATTACACCACCTATGATGGATGCTTGATCTCCCTATAAAGATTAATCCCATTTGATTTGAATCATCATGTCTATGAATTTTAAATATTGTAATTGAGATGCTTAATCATATGATCTATTCAAGCTCAATTACTTTACACCAACTTGATTCGACAGTTTTCTTATGTGAGGTAGATATGAATAAATGAAAATAATCAAGATTTGACTTGCTAATACTTTCAATCAATTAATTAAGAAAGTTGCAATGGTAATTGACTGATGGAGTTTAAATTAGAAAGATGATCCCGTACCTATATCTCAAGTACTAACGCTCATCTAAACATCTTTTTATTGCGGCTCGAGGGTTCTTGGTGAGCTCAACTTGAAATTTTGATATAACTTATGCATGACTTAAGATTGAGACTTCATTAGATATCGACCTGTCAACTCAGAAAAGCTTGATTAAGATCAAGCAAATTGGTATCAAGCCTAGAGTCAAGTTTGAGCAACATGTACAGCAACATCGACAACGTAATATGATCTCATTTACAGTCCACACGCTTGGGACGGGGGGAGAGAGAGGGAGAGGGGGAGAGAGAAGGAGGGGGGTGGTTTACCCGTTTGATGTAGAAGCATGGGGTTAAGGAGCGCAGGACCTTGAGATGTTCATTCATCTGCCTCCTCCTGTTTCTCTCCACAGCTATGTGAGACATGCTTTGTTTGTTCCTTCTTGATGGTCTTCAATGGCAGTTCTATCAACGCGCCGACTCAGAAAGAGAAGCTCTCAACTATTTATAAGCCGAAAACTTTGAGGACGAGAAGGAGCTAACTCGGTACACTGTAATTACTACTATTACTCCTACTTGTGCTCTCATTAAATGCCATATGCTGCACTCCCGTGAAGTTACTTTTACTCTCTCTCTCTCTCTCTTCCTCCCTATCTCCGTGTAGGTAGTGGTATGCAATATTACGCCTCTCACGTTGAATATCTTGGGGTCAATTACGTTACACGCGTGATGATTAAAAGGAGCACAACACTGATGGTTCGCTGGTTGTTTCATCTTTTCCATGCACATGCATTATATTTACACTGCCTCTCTCTCTCTCTCTCTCTCTCTCTCTCTCTCTCTCTCTTTCTCTCTCTCACACACGCGCACGCGCGTGCGCGCGCAAACACATTGCCTTCGCTCATGCCTCTCCCGCTTAGCCCTTCATAGTTCTCGATCTCTATCTTCATAGCACAGCATACAGCTCGCTTTGATATTTATGAGACAAGTCGCCAGACAATGTTTGTCGAGATGAGACCCTTGGTTTTAGGATATTTTTGGTACTATATAACGATAACGATGGCAGGTCGAGGTACCATCGAATCAGTCGGAGGTTCCTCTTCAACAGGACTTCACAGATCTCTTCTTTTTTTGAATAAACACAGGAGTCTCCTTACTCTTGCAAGAATGATTCCACCTGGATTCGCATTATGAAGTTAAAAAGGAAGATTCAGTCAAAGATATAATAAGAAGTGTCATTATTGTCCCAACTGATTAAAACAATGTAACATCATGAAACGTGATCATGTCCAGCCTGTGCAAGTTGCCGTCCTTGGACCAAATGAAGATACCAAATAGGACTTTTATCTCCGGTACTATTGTCGTCGTCTAGCAAATTAACGAACATGGAAGTCTCGTTGATTCCGTAAACATTCGGCAAAATATGCATGATGTCAGATTTTGTGACAGGATCATGTTTGAGAGTATCGAACCATATTTATGATTTATTCTTCCGGAGAGAATTACAAAAAAGTCCTAAAATTATTGCAATCGTGCTAATTCAATCATAAACTTTTTTTTTTTTAAACCAATTCAGTTTTAAATCTTTTGTATTTATGCTAGTTGAGTCCATCTTGCATATTTTAGCCAGCCAGCACTAATGTGACACTATTGTGTTGATGTGACATTTTAAAAAAAATATCTTAATAATATTTTGAATTTTTTTATGATTTTTCTTTTTTCCTTTTTTCGTTATTTTTTCCCATTTTTGCTTCCCCTTCCCTTAGAGCCGGTGAGGGTCGCCCTCGCTAGCACTAGGCGAGGGCCAATACGCCCTTGATAAGTTTATAAAAATATAGTTATTTTACATATTTTAAGCAACAATTAATGTAATATCTATAAGAAAATATTTGGATTTCGTTTTGATTATTCGAATTTTTCTTGTTTATGCAGAATAATGAGATATGGAGAAGATAAGAAAAAGAATGGAAAAACTAAGGAATTCAAATAAAAAAGCAATGGAAGATGGATATAGGGAATCCTTGATTTTGTTCCCTAATATTATCTACAAGCATTGGAAAATAGATATCAAATCAAAGATCCTCTGTTTACTCCTAATTTTATGCACAATTGTTTGAAGATAAGGATTTTGGATATATCCTATAAATAAGAGAACATTGAGAGCCTTAGGAAACAACTAAGTTTTTGTTAGATCGTTTTTCATTATTCTAAGAGTTTTTCAAGTATTTTGAAGAGACAATAAAAATGGTGACAAAATTCTTGTTCATGTTGGGTTTGATTCATATTTTTATTTCCTTTTTTACTATATTCTAATTTTCTTTTGTTAGGGTTACAATGTAGCCTAACTATGATGATGTGAATTTCATGGTTTTTATGTTTTGCAATTGATTTCATTCATGTGAGTTTTATATTATGGTGTATAATACTTTTGAGTGACTGACCACCACTTAAATGATTTGATGTTCATGTTTGAGATTGAGAAGTAATAATATACAATTGTTCATTATAATATATAACCATGAATTAAACGTGGATAGAAATATACCGTGTTATTTGTGTAGCTTTTGGTGATAAGGTGATCCAAAAGATTCATTGTAAGTCGGGAATATTCATAATTTTTAATACACATGTTTATTTTAATTCACATAGAGATTTAGTGCATTAATAAACTGAGTAGGTTTGCTATACCTAGAGATATGATAGTAAAGAGATTAGGAAATTCTACTATCACATGTTTGATATCATTCTTGTACTCACAATAATCTGAAATTCATATCTAGTGGTTATGGTAAAATCGGATGTTTTAAAATATTTATTTGATTGATTTACTGCATTTAGTCTCCAAATTTTGTTTTTAATTTATTCTCAATTATATTTTGATATGTTAGATAAATTTTAGAGTTAACCTATTTTAGTATTTAATTAATTTATTAATCATCGATCTCCATGGGATGATACACTTTCTTATCATTATATTACTTGTTCGACACATTTACTTGCATTTATAATTTTATGAACACCCTGCTTGCCCAGTGTTGATGAAGGCATCCCAGCCCTCGCGCGTGGCCAGCGTGGGTTGCCCAGTGCTGATGAAGGCGTCCTAGCCCTCGTGCTCTAAGGAAAGGGGAAGGGGAAGGGGAAAAATTAAAGAAAAGAAAAGAAAAGAGGATAAAATTATAAAAAATTATTAAAAAATTATTTTAAAAATGTCATGTTAACACTGGTAATGCCACGTTAGTGCCAGCAGCCAAAATTGGTCAAATGAACTCAATTGACATAAATGCAAAATGTTTAAGACTAAATTGACATAACTGCAATAGATTTAAGACTTTTTTTTAGTAATTTTCCCTATTCTTCTCAAATCTAAATTGATTCTCTATAGGATTAAGATTAAGCACTCTGTATTTTCTTTGTAGTCTTGATGCAATTCTACCACGTCTATTCTCCTTACGATTCAGTATTTTCGCATAATTTTTCTTCATAAAGAGTTCATCTTCCGGCAATGGCTTGCTTCAAATAGGTGCAGTCAAGTTACAAATTAGAACTAAAGAAATTACCATCCGAAAAAGAGGACACTTGACAAGTGTCTGCTAAAGTCCAAATAGGGTTTCCTTTCAATTTAAAATAGCTAAAAATAATTCATGAAGATAAGGGACATCCATTATGAATGGATTTTGAACATTGCTCGAGTTTTAACCGAGTAAAGGGCTAATTTGATATCAGGCTCAAATGGTCGTGGCACTGTTTAGAGAATTTTCAAATTCTCGAAGTTGAACCATGAAGCCACTATTAGGAGCTGCCTGAGGCCTTCTGGTCTTTACATGTTCCAGAGCTTGAGACAAGCGCATTCCGCGCCGCTTCATGAGATAAGCTGCAACCACAGTCACACTGCCAAAGGAAAAAAAACTGTTTATGAAGAACAACTATGCAAAAAAAAAGAAAAGAAAAAAAGTTTGTAGAAAAAGAAAATTGTCACAAGTCATTGAAAACTTCCTCTCGACAGTACTTAAACCACGAGGCTGAAATGCTATGGCATTTGTCACTTCAGATTCCATCTTTCCCCTTCTCTACTGCAGTTTAAATGGCTACACGGCCAATCCAAAACAAATATAGTTTGACGTGACTGGGGGACTAATGAATTTGCATCTGTAAATTTTTACAACGCAGAAAAATTTCAAGTTATTCGAAAAAAGTTTCAGCCAAGAACTAATACCTCTACCACCCAGTGTCTTCTTCTTTCATTTGATTTTTTTTTTTTGATAAGTAATTGAACTCCCAAGTTGCATTAACCTAACATATCTTCCTTACATAGAGCCAGCAGGAACATAGATATGTTTTACCTAACAAAATGGAACGAGCTGTTATGAATGCTAGACATGAAATTCAGCAGTCAAATACATAGATCAATTTGAAGGAGACTGGTTTGGTGCATTAAAGAAATTACTATTCCAATCCCTCGAAGAACCGGGCCTTGTTCCTAAAACCCATTTGAAGCATAATCTACTCTCCGAAATCACTTCAACCTAGAGTTGTGCAAACTCAGTAGAGTTCATGCCGAGTTAGCCAAAATAAAAACGGTATGAGTACCTAGAACAGAGTGACGTTGAAGTACCCGACGAGAACAGTCTAGACCAAGTATTATTGAGATAACTTAGTAAATCAAATTATTTGTGCAAATGCAGGAAGCGAGAAAACGACCTTCTGGAAATTCCCATAAAACAGTGGACCAGTACGCTGCCTCCCTGTCTTCTAGCTTCATCAATGAAACTGATACACTCCTCGAAGTGCTGTCGGATGTCCGTGTCCTCGGAGTCCATGACTTCAGAGAAAAACACATGATAGTATCCAATCTCAAGGCTCAATATGGCTTAAGACAGTTACAAGGACTAGTGACTCTTTGATTTAGACAGGCAGCAGAGGCTAACAATGTGACACTGGGGACTAAAATACTGAACTGTCATGAAAGAATATGAAGATGACAAACTGGAAGCATACTAGAGCAATACCAAGAACAGGTTGCACATATAGAGCTTACATAGATTAAAATTTATTGACAGTATATTTGGAGCAAAAATTATTTGAAAAAGGATAAGAATCACTGAAATGTCATAGATAGAGGAAAAGAGTATGGGATCCACATGACGAGCACATTCTCACCAATATGAAAGGACTTGAGGACTTGGTTCAGGAAAAGGAAGATGCTATATTCGAATCAAGATAGAGAGGTACCATCAACTACTTTATAGACAAAATCATTGGGAAATTCCGGAACTAAGTTAGCCACCGTCAAGATGTGGGTGACATTCAAGCTCTTCAGCCTGTCCCTATTGCGAGCATCTCCGTAAGAACCCAAAAAGAGACCCTGATAAATGACAGAGAACGGTTCAGAAATCAACAGGTCCTGCATTTCAATTCCTATCTAGACAAATGAAAAGAAGATACTAGAAGCCCGCAATTATAGCACTTGCAACGTTGTGTGGATTAAGCATGACAAGATTAGTCTTCCTAGTTTGTTTAACTCGGTAAGATAAGTTACCTCTTCGATTTGGCACATTCTGAAGCCATCAAACAGATTCATTGTCATTTAGGATAATTGTCTGGCCTACTCTCTCTTCACCCTTCAAAATAGCACAAAATGGCTTGGCGATGAATGTTTATTCAACAACCCACAACTTTCACGAATAAAATTCCATGATGAAAAGAGACAATGTGAATAAACATTTGGTTATCATAAAGCAATCGGCCATCTCTAACTTGCAACAAGAAATTCACCAAACCATTTAAACCCGTTTCTCTGTCACTTCTTCAAGAACTTTTTCGAAAATAAATAGTGATTGAGATGCAGAAAAAACTCCTTGACTAATGCAAATTTGCCACAAAATTTCATCTGAGCTCATGCCAACCGTTCTGCTGTATTGTGCAACACCAACAGATGCTCTACAGAGCTCAAAAAATGACATCTGTTGAGGCTGAATCTGGAGGCGGACGCCATGACTCATCAAATTCATCTTTCTCCTTCTTCTTCACTAATAGCATTCTCGCTGGTTCTTTTTATCACACGACTAATTCAGCAACCAACCTCCAAAAAAACCTTTTCTTTTAGATCCTACCCTATCCACTGAGGACCTTACCTAGACTCCCTCAAAATATTTCCTTCGACAGTAATTGACAAGTAGTACCGAAGTAATCATGAATCAATCGAATTTGAACTACCATAAAACCCAATGATCAGCTCACGAAGAAGAGCCATCTTCACTGTTCAAGCAAAAAAGCAAGGATAAAGGGGTGAAAAGAAAAAGAAAGAACTCATGGTTGTTCATTCCAGAAAGATGGTCAGCGGCATTTAAAGTTGAATAAGAGTGGGAACAAAGGCGGGAAGCGACCGCTGCAAATACATGAGCATCATCGACGACATACATACGGACACATTTGATGGCACGTTCACTTTCTCGGTGTCAGACAAGCCATGAATCCGATGCGAGATGTCATGAAACAGAGGACTACCCAGTATTCACGCAGAACTGATGAGCCTGATTAAGCATGCGTGGAAAGCAAGAGGCGTCGGATTTGGGTCTTACCGGCGGCCGCCGAGATGGAGTCTCCCCGAGTGATGATGATTGTGGCGCGGCACCAGTCTCCCGTTGACCTTCTACCATTAAGAGAGAGAGAGAGAGAGATTGGGTGGTAGAACGAGAGTTTGTCGTGTTTTGCGGTTCACCTCCCGAGAAAAATGTTATTCGAAAATGATTTTTAAGGAAAATGATTGGTTTCCAATTGTTTGATAGTGTACTCGAAGGTAAGATGTCAATTTTTTTTTTTTTTTTGATGTTCGGATCTAACTTTCATGAATTATTCAGTTCGATTGTAATTACATTTTATTCATAAGTACAGTAGACTAAGATGATATCAATAATGCCTGTCTAAAATATTATTAATATATGAAGTGCAAAATTTATTTTTTTTAATTATCAAAATAAAACTCTATGTATGTGTGCAAGTGAAAAAGAAGTTAGGGAAAATAACTTCTTGTCAAGATGGAGAAATTTTTTTTCTCAATTTTCAGTATAGTTATTTTCCTTAACTATAAAGTCGTTTCCATATTTGCTTTTAGTGAGCCAACTACGTGAAAGTGTAAAAAATTATTTATTTCATGTCAATCTTTTTCATAAAACAAACACATCCAAAGTTAAAATTCTGACTCGTCTCACTTTAAATTTTTTGTCTTACCCTCACATTGATATCTCTCTGATAGGGTAATGGAGTTTAGCTTTGAGGGAGAGTTGGCCAAAGAGAAAAGGAAAGAGTACTTAGAAGAAAGAAGGTAATTATCCACTTTCCAAAATGAAACTAACATTCTTAATTTATTCCAAATTAAACGTCTTTTCCTTTTCTCCATTTTATTTTCTACCATGGTACTCCCCATCACATATTCCTTGTTCATCACCAAGACCATAACTTATCAGTATTTATACTACACTGGCGATTGACCATTAAAATTCTCTTTCTCCCTCAAAATTTGAATTTGACTCATTATATTCATGAATTACCTTCAAAGGCCTTTGGCTAGCCAAAGTTTGCAAAAGACTTCAGCATTTTGCTCGTCCTAGCATATTAACATGATACTACCCTAGGAATGGCAACCAGGCCGTCCCACTGCGGACACGGCACAGAGCCAGGTACGGCCTCTCTCAGTGAGGGGTCATGTCAGGCTGGGCCTGTTAGCAATAAACGATTCGTTTTTTTTTTTTTTTGAAATAACTTAGTATTCATGCAATTCTAGTACATGTATTCTCCTTAAGATTAAGTAGTTTCACATGATTGTTGTTCATACACAGATCATCTTCCAGGGTCACTTGCTTCAGGCAGGTGCAGTAGATTTATAGGTTAGAACTACAAAATTTACACGGCCCAAATAGAGGACACTTGACAAGTATCTGCTAAGTCTAAAAAGGGTCATTGTTCAATCTGAAAAAGACAGTTTCGTGAAGTTAAGGCATATCCACTAGAAATGAATTTTGAACATTTTCCAAGTAACCATGTGAAGGGCTAAGATGAATTCAGGCTCAAATGGTTGTGGCGCTGTGTACAGAACTTTCGAAATCTTGAAGTTGTACAATGAATCCCCTGTTAGGAGCTGCCGGATGCCTCCTGGTCTTTATGTGTTCCAGAGCTTGAGACAAGCGCATTGCGCGCTGCTTCATGAGATAAGCTGTGACCACTGTCACACTGCTCAATAAGGAAAAATAAATTGTGTATGACCAACAATCATGCGAAAAAAGCAAAGTAAAAAGAAAGTTGTCACTAATCATTTCGCACTTGCTCTCGACAAAGGTTAAAACCACTAGGCTAAAATGCCATGGCATTTATCACTTCAAATTTCCGTCTTCCCCCCTCCCTGCAGTTTAAATGTCGACACAGCCAATCCAAAAAGAAATAGTTTGACGCAACAGGGGGAATAATGATATTGCATCTGTATATTTTTAAGCATTGCAGAAAAACTTCTAGCTATATGAAAAAGGTTTCAGCTAAAAAAATTTCAGCTAAAAATTTATGTGTTTACCTGCCGAGTTTCTTCTTCTTCTTCTTCTTCTCTCATTTTAGTTTTTTAAGTAACTAAACTATCTTCCCCACTTAGAGCCAGCAGGAACATACAAACGTTTTATCAAGGAATGCTGAACCAGCTCTAATGGTTACTAGACATGGACTTCAGCAGTCAAACGGTTAAAGATCAATTTGAAAGAGACTAGTCCTAATGCATAAAAAGATTACCTCTCCAACCTCTCTAAGAACAGGGCCTTGTTCCTAAAACCCCTTTGAAGCATAATCTACTGTCCCAAACCACTTCCCAACCTAGAGTTGTGCAAACTCAGTAGGGTTAATACATAATTTGGCCAAAATAAAAAAGGTATAAAAACCTAGAACTCCAGTGAGATTGAAGTACCAAAACAAGATCAGTCTAAAACCAAGTATCAGTGAGATAACTTATAACTTAGTAATCAAATTGTTCATGCAGATGCACTATAGAGCAAGGAAACGACCTTCTGGAAACTCCCCATAAACAGTGGACCAGTATGCTGCCTCCCTGTCTTCTAGCTTCATCGATGAAATTGATACACTCCTCAAAGTGCTGTCCAATGTGCGTTTCCTCAGTGTCCGTGACTTGAAAGAAAAACACACAATAGCATCCAGTCTCAGGGATCAATATGGTTTAACAAGTTTACAAGGAGTAGTGACACTTTGATTTAGACAGGCAGCAGAGCTTAATAATGTGACACTGAGGAGTAAAATATTGAACTGTCATGAAAGAAAACAAAGATGACAAACCGGAAGCATGTAGAACAATAACATGGGGAGATAGATTGAAATTTATTAACAGTATGTTTGAAGCACAAAATTATTGTAAAGAGGATAAGAATCACTGAGATGGCATATATAAAGGAAAAGAATACAAGATCCACACAACTATTGCGTTTTCACCAATATGAAAGGACTTAAGGACCTGGTTCAGGAAAGGAAGATGCTATTTTGGCATTGAGATAGAGAGGTACCATCAACAACTTTATAGACAAAATCACTGGGAAATGCCGGGGCTAAGTTAGCCACTGTCAAGATGTGGGTGACATTTGAGCTCTTAAGCCTGTCCTTATAACATGCATCTCCGTAAGAACCCAGAAAGAGACCCTGAGAAACAACAGATAACGGTTTAGAAATAAACTGGTCTAGTTTTCAATTCCTACCCCCCCTCTCTCTACTTGTCTATCAAGAAAAACGAAAAGAAAATGCTTTAAGCTCAAAATTATAGCAATGGCTACATTGGGTGGATCAAGCTTGACAAGATCTAGTATATTTAACTTGGCAAGACAAGTTACCTCTTCAACTTGGCACATTCTGCGGCCATTGAACCAATCCGATGTCTTGACGAAGTTCCCAGCATTACTCTCTCTTCCCCCTATAAAATAGCATGAAATAGCATAGTGATGAATCTTTATCCAGCAATCCACAATTTTGACATATGAAATTCCTAAATGGGAAGGGACAATATGAAAAAACAGTGTGGCATTTACAAAGGAAACGGCCATCTCTCACCTGCTACAAGAAATTTACCAAACCACATAAACATGGTTCTGTATTTGAAAATCAAAACTGATCGAGATGAACAATAATCTGCTTAAGTTAACCAAGGTCATCAAAATTTATCAAATTTGGCACAAAATTCCATCAGCAGTCATGCCAACTGTTCTACTGTAATACGTAACGCTAGAGAGAGTTTCTCGCTACTTAACAGAGCTAAAAAAATGTACATCTTTTAAGGCTGAATCTGGAGTTGACCACCATCACTCATCGAGTTCATCTTCTCCTTCTTCTTTGCCTCACTGATTCCATTTATCATATGACTAATTCAGCAATCACCCCAAATCATTTTCGTTTAGACACACCGCATCCACTGATCAGTCATAACACTCCGTTAGGCCTCAGAGGGTTAGCCATGTTAGCTAACGCTCAACACCAGACTATGCCCCAGTAGTTACCTACTTGCTGTTGGGACAGGAAATACTGAAAGCCGACCGACTTAGCGGTATGCTCTAAGGGAATCGGCACAAAAAAAGCAAAACAAAAATTCAGGGCAGTCTTTAAAAATCATATTGCTCAGAAGACCTTACCTGGACTCCATTATGTATTTCCTTTTACAGAACTTGTATGTTGTACTGAAGTAATTATAATTCAATGAAACTCACCTACCGTAAAACCCCAGGATCAACTCACAAAAAGGGAACCATCATCACTGTTCAAGTAAAAAAAAAGGAAGGACAAAGGGTGCAAAAAAAATCATTTACTGGTGTTCATTCCGCAAAGAGGGTTGGAGGCATTTGAGTTGAATAACAAGGGGAACTGCCGTAAGCATCTACGGAGAGAGATCAAGTGGGTAATCGACAATGTTTGGAACAAGGCGGGAACGAAAGCGGGAAGCGATCACTGCAAATGGATAAGCATCGTCACCAAGAAAACATGCGCTTTTGATGGCGCAATACACTTTCTCAATGCAGGTACGCCTGAATTTGGTGCGAGATGGCATGAAACAGAGGACTACCCAGCATTCAGGGCGGAGTGACGAGCCTAACTAAGCATGCGTGGAAAGCGAAGGCGTCGGAATTGGGCCTTACCGGCGAACGCCGAGATGGAGTCTCCCCTCCGAGAAGGATTGATTATGGGGGGAGTCACTTGTGTCCGTCCGTTGACCTTCTAAACGAGAGAGAGAGAGAGAGAGAGAGAGAGATTTCGGACTGGGTGGACGAATGGACATGAAAACAGAGAGGAATAAAGAAAGCTTTATAGATTTTTTTTTTTTGAACAGAAAGAAAGCTTTATAGATTGACTTGGCGAATATGCTCGAGTACGATCCTTTTGGTCATATTTAACCAATTACCGAATAAATGGTCAGCAACCACGTAAACAAATTAGGCCACCTCTGACATTATACCGAACAAAAAAAAAAAAAAAATTGGGAAACACATCTAAAAAATTTCGAAACTTTACACTGTTCCTACCAAAAATACCAGAAATTCTGCAACAATGTAGACAATTAAGTGATAAAGCTAGTAAAAACACCTAAAAGGGGTGAATATGTGTTTCAAAGAATTTTTAAGAAGTAAATAAATTTTGAACATTTTCTTACTTTTACCAAAAAAAATAAAAATAAATTTTGAACAAGGTTTGAGAATCAAATAGAGTCTGATAAGTAAGTTACCATACTTTTGATGAAAATTCAGAATTAGATAAGAAATAGAATAGAGAAAAACTTAAATGATGCAACATATTCGAATGAAAAGAATTAAGGGAAGGGAAAATTGCACACAAGATTTGTAGTGATTCGACTTAGTTTAAGCCTAAGTCCACTCTCCCATGCTGACAGCCTTCTGGCTGTAATTCACTATAGTATCAACAGAGAATTACAGTATTTCGAGTGCAAACACTCAGTGGAAGATTTTTTTTCCCTCACTAAATCACTCTTCTTGTGATTTTCTCTATTGAATATAATTTCTAAGAACTATTGTCGAAGAACAAGTGGTTAGAAAGGCTCCAGATTTTGGAATTTCAATTTTCACGTATTATCTTAAATAGACTGAATGACCTCCTTAAATATTCATTCACGCCTCACTAGTTGTTGGCATTTTCCAGAAGAATTTATTCCAATCAATCCATTGGATATAATCGATTAAAGAAATCTTGTAACCGTTTGAAGATTGAGATGAAAATCCGTTGATTCTAATCGCCCATACAATCAAAATCTAGGTTTCCATAAGTAGATGCTTCCCAAAAAGGAACTTGTCTTTAAGATTGATTTCATCAATTTGTGATTGATTCCATCTATGTATTTATAAAATGTAAATGAAATTATTTGTCAGAAAGCTAGATAATAAAGACTCATACTGAATCCTTGTCGCAAGATTGCATTAGATTGTGAAAGACTTCTATAATGAATAGATTTTAACAAGAGTCTGCGATATAACTTTAGAAGTGTACTATTTTTCAGAATAAGAATAAGAATAAAAAAGGTTTTGTTAACTTCAAAATCTAGTGGGAGTTTTCTCAACAATCTCTCCCTTTTTTATGGTAACAAAACTAACAAACCTTTCATGTAGATTTAAGCATAATATAAAAGTTATCATGCAAAACAATACTTTAGCAGCACATGATAATGGATAGAGATAATAAACAATAACCACAATAAAGTCTGCATAAAACACACATAGTCTTCACACATAAAACACACTAACCAATAGTCTGCATAAAAGAAACACCAACCACACTAGCATAGAAAAACTCAAACATGCACTAGTTAAAGCTTTAAATTTGCAAAAATCTTCCCTTTTTTGTCAACAGCAAAAAAGGAAAAAAAAAACAAAAAGCACAAAGAAAATAAGAAAAATAGTTGGTTTAAAAAATGATCAGGATTGCCTAAGAACACAAACAAGTTGGAAATCCTCCAAAGTCTGCACGGTCACCTCAAGCTTAGTCAAGCACTAATTGAAGATAGTCTCAACCTTTGCCAGAATCTGAGTGCCTTACTGATTCATCATCTGAACTGTGGTGTCAAGAGACTGTACCTTATTAATGAGAGTTTTTGAGGTTGTATCTAGAGCAACATGCAATTTCTAGATTTCAACATTCATCCCATATTGTTGTGCCTTAATCTCCAAAAGGAGTTCCACTATTTGAGGATAGTTTGAGTTTGGTTTAGTTTGGGCATTAGCTTCAGCAAAATGTGCCGGTGGAGTATCCAGTGAGGAACATTGACCTGAACATGAGAGATTTGTTGCTCCCCTTGAACATTAGCCTCTTTATCCTAGCCTCCGGGAAATTCTTCAAGGAACTGAGATGCATAAATATGCTCAGCATCCTGAGGAGATCGACTGATACCATCACTTGTAGTTGGTTCTATAGTCTGGTCAAGAGTTTTCTCACCTAGTCTCCTTGTCATAGTGCCTTCAGTCTAAGGGAGAACTCCTTCTTCCTGCACTCATTCTCTTTCAGCACTGGATTGTTTGCCAGTTCCCTTGGTTTTTTCTTTAGCATTTTCTTTTCCAACTTCCCTTATATCTTCTCATTCCTTGTTAGGATGCTTCTCTTCCTTGTTTTGATTCACATCTCCCATTTTTCATCTAAGTCATCCTCTTCCCTCTCTTGCACTCTCGTTTCCTCTTCTTCTTCTTCTTCTTCTTCTTTAGAATCAACTATGCCACCAACAGGATCTTGCATGGCAATGTTTGCCACAATATCAGAGATGGTCTTGTCTTCATCTTCTTCCTTTCTTCATCTTGAAGAAGAAGAACATGTCTTTTTCTTTTTGGAGTCCACGAGACAACACTCTTCCCTTTGCGCTTCTTCTTAGCCGCAGATCCTACCTTAGCTTTGCTAGCAGATTCCTTCTTCAAAAGTTTCAAGGCTCTAAAGAGAGCCCTTACTCTCATTTTTGAGATCATTTTGAGCATAATTTGCATGAGAAGAATTGTTTTGGAGCAAAAATTGAATGGCAGTTGAATCTGAAAGTGTTGGAAGAGTTTGGTCACTAGTGATGTATAAGAAAGTTGTTTTTTTTTTTTTCCCTTCATGACAGTTTTGTACATATGCAGTAGAATTGTGTGAGGGAGTGAGAGAGCAACTTCATTGCAAATGGCCCACATCATTTTTGCCTTGAATTTGGAGATATCAGTTTTGGAAGCAGCCTTGGGTTTAATGCAATTGATGACAATCTTGTGGAGCAAGATATTAGAGGCAAACATCTTGAAGTAAGTAATGCTTCCTCTAGGAATCCTGTCTTTTATTAGAAATTTGGTAACCTTTTCATTGGACACATTTATGGGCAAAAATCCACTTCTTTCTACGCCCATAATATCAACCAACAAGTTAACATCAACATAAAAAACTTTATCACTCACAGTGAATTGAATACGAGTGGGATCTAGAACTGACAGGTTGAAATAGAAATAAGCAATCAATTCAGGATAAGCATTAAATGACTCTACACAAAACCTTTCAATTTGAAACTTGGCAAATTTTTCTCGCAAATTCACCTTGATGGAATCCAAGAAATCAAAATCTACCGTTCGAGGGTTGATGACCCCTTTATTCAGCATCTGCACATAGACTTTCTTATGTTCCTTCGTTTGAAACAACTTCCCTTTTGTTTCGGCAATTTCTACAGCCACACCCATTTTTGGTTGGAAATTCTTGAACACCCTTTCATCATCATCTTCTTTTTTACTCTCAGACTGACCCTTTGTACTGAAACAAGGATCAGTAGGAAAATTTGAAAATTCATTTTCTGCTTTACTAGCTTTTACTAGCCCTAAGTTTTCCATTGCTCTCAAGAACAAAGTTTCAATTCCATGGCCATTTTCTTTCAAGAATGAACTTATAAAATCCATAGGATTTCCTCATTTTTTTTAGAAACTCATAATGTTTGAGAAGTACCTCAGGCTTTCTTACTGAAATAGGAGTCGCTTCCTAAGTAACTTCTTCCTCCACTAATGGTTGATTTGTACTTCGAGATGATTCATCTCCGATGAGATCAAAATGCGTCGGACCACAAACAGAGGCCCGCAACTAGTAATGCGAGAGGATTTCCTCTAATATGACATCAAAACATCGAAATGAACTTGGAAGATTTTTGACAGCATGTTCAAAGTGATCGTGTGAGAAATTTTGCAGCAAATGTGAGAGCAGTCAAGAGAAGCAGATATTTGAGAGAAAGAGAGAGAGAGAGAGAGAGAGAGAGAGATTATGGTTTGCAAAGAGTCTGGATATCGGGAAAAAGAGACTGAAGACTTATTTTAAATAAATTTGAACCGGGGCAACTGAACATGCACACCGTTTTTTTTTTTTAAATAATTAAAAAGTAACTGTCAATAATTTATGAAATATTAATTCGAAAACTCAGTAGAGATATAATAATTTCAAAAAATATAAAAGGCAAGCAATAATTCGAAAATAATCATACCTGTTCAAGGAGGAAAGAAACTTACATGCCAAAATTTGAAATGTAACTACCTGAGTCTGGAAGAGCTTTCAGAAGGATGTTCCTACCATAGTTTGAACTAATGAGTTTGCTTGTCCAAAGATTTTAACTAGATGCAAGAATAATAGTAAGCTTTTCACGAATGAACTCGAATGATCCTTTTTCCAATGGCTTGGTGAAAATATTTGCCAATTGATTTTTCGATTTAATGAATTGAACATTAATTTCACCATTTTGTACATAGTCTTTTGTGAAATGATGGCAGATTTCAATGTGCATTGCCCTTAAATGGAGAATAGGATTTTTGGTGAGGTGATTGCACTTGTGTTGTCATATTTGATTTTAGTGCAAGGTTCTTCTATTCCAAAGTCCTTTAGTTGTTGCTTGATCCAAAGAATATGTGAACAACTTTCAAAAGCAACATATTCTGCTTCTGCCGTTGAGAGTGTCACAATGTTTTGTTTCTTTGAGAACCAATACACTAACATTTCTCCCAAGAGTTGGCACATTCTTGAAGTACTTTTTTCTGTCAACTTTACAACTAGCTAAATCAGCATATGAGTATCCAAGTAATGTAAAGTCTCATCCTTTTGGATACCACAGACCTAACTTTGAATTCGTTGCAATATATTTGATAATTCATTTGACAGCATTGAGATGAGATTCTTTATGATTAGCTTGGAATCTAGCACACATACACACCTTGAATAAAATAGGGATAAGTGTTACGAAGTCCTAAAACTTGTCACGAAAATGCATTTCGAGTCTTAAAACTTGCAAAAAGTGCATTTAAGTCCTAAAACTTGTCAAATTGTTTCAAACGAGTCCTAAAATTAACGTTGTTAGCCTTTTCGTTAAAAATGCTGACATGGCATTTTAAATAATTTTTTTTTTTATTTTCCGTGTGGATTTTTTAATTATTTTTTAATTACTTTTAAAAAATAATTAGATTTAAAAATTAAAAGATTAGATTTATTCATTTTATCTTATTTTCACTAAAAACTAAAAAAAGTTAAAAAATTTATTTTTAAAAAATGAATAAAAAATAATTAAAAAATACACGTGGAAAATAAAAAATTATTTAAAATGCCATGTCAGCATTTTTAATGGAAAAAGGCTAACGACTTCGATTTTAGGACTCATTTGAAATAATTTGACAAGTTTTAGGACTTAAATGCACTTTTTGCAAGTTTTAGGACTGAAACGCATTTTTGTGACAAGTTTTGGGACTTTTGGAACACTTATCCCAATAAAATATTAGGTCAAGAAGAAATAAGGTAAAGAAGAGAACCAATCATGCTTCTGTATGTCTTTTGGTCTACTTTATTTCCATATTTATTCTTGTCGAGTTTGAAAGAACTTGACATTGAAGTCTCAGTCTTCTTACAATTTTCCATCCCAAATTCTTAATAACATCTCTAGCATATTTCTTTATAAATGAAGGTACATTTTTTTTATTGTCAGACTTGTAAATCCAGAAAGAAAATTAACTCACCCAGCTCATTTCAAATTCTTCTTACATAGACTTTGAAATTTTTTTGCATAGACTTTCATTAGAAGACCCAAAGATTATATCATCAACATAAATTTGAACAAGTAAAACGTCTTTTCCCTCCCCTTTGATAAACAAAGTTGTGTTAACCATTCATTTCTTAAAATCATTGCTTATCAGAAACTTACTTAGTCTCTCATACCATGCTTGAGGTGCCTATTTCAGACCGTACAAAGCCTTCTTCAGTCTATAGACAAAATCTGGTTTTCTAGAATCTTCGAAACTTGGTGGTTGTTCCACATAGACTTCTTCTTATATGAAACCATTTAAAAATGCACTTTTGACATCCATATAGAATAACCTGAAATTATGGGAACATGCATATGCAAGCAATAATCTTATAGCTTCTAACCTGGCTACAGGTGCATATGTTTCATCATATTTTATTCTTTCCTCTTGAGTATAATCTTTTGCAACAAGCCTTGCTTTGTTTCTGGTTATTTTACTTTTTTCATCCATCTTGTTTCTGAACATCCACTTTGTTCCCATCACATATTTTTCTTTTGGTTTTGGAACTAACTCCCAGACATCATTAATTTTGAATTGTCTATGTTCTTCCTTCATTACTTCCATCCAGCTTTCATCAAATAAGGCTTCTTTTACTCATTTTGGTTCTATCTCAGAAATAAGAGTTAGAGCACCTGAGTCTCCTTTTATATTGAATCTGGTAGGAATCCCTTCTTCTATGTTGTCAATAAAAAGCTCTTTAGGATGGTTTGATTTGTGCTTCCAGTTATTATTGAATTTGTCATTATTTGTATATGTTTCCTTTGATTCTTTTCTCTTCTTCTGCCTGACTTTGATCACTAGAAGGTTGAGGTTCCTTGGGGGAATTGGACTTTATTAAGTTTGAAACTAGCTCAAACTTTTCGAGGAGTTTGGTCTTGTTGGTTCTGGACATTTTCTTAAAATCTGATAGTCATTGATTAGTCAACAATCTGTGTATTTTTGTTGAAGACTTTGTAAGCTTTGCTTGAAGTAGAATAACCAAGAAATATTCCTTCATCTGATCTTTCTTCAAATTTACCGGGCCAATCATTTTCACTTCAAAATAAAGCACTTGCAACCAAACACGTTAAAATGATAAATATTTGGCCTTTTCCTTTAGTAAACTTCTTAGGGAGTTTTTTTTTTTTTTTTTTTAGGATGAGTCTTAGAAATACTCTGTTAATTATATGACAAGTAGTGGAAATTGCTTCTGCCCAAAAATGATAAGAGACTCTACTTTCAATTAGTAGAGTTCTGATCATCTCCTGTAAAGATCAGTTTTTCCTTTCTATAGCTCTATTTTGTTCTAGAGTGTAAGAAGAGGAGATAACATGGTGTAGACCATTCTCATCACAAAATTTTGCAAAGTTTTGATTTTCAAATTCTCCCTCATGATCAATCTTAATACTTGAAATGATATAATATTTTTCATTTTGAATCTTCTTAGCAAACTTTGAAAAATATGAGAAGGTTTCTGTTTTATTTGCCAAGAAGAAAACCCATGTAAATCTTGAATAATTCTTCCACAACTACTAAACAATATTTCTTATCACCGATGTTTTGAGTTCTAGTTGGTCTGAAGAGATCCATGTGAAGAAGCTACAGGATGTGATTAGTAGAGACTCGATTTATAGGCTCAAGTGAGCTTCTGACCTGTTTTCCCAAGATATATGAAATACACAACTCAAACTTTTAATACATCATTCTGGGAAGATCACGGACCAACTTTTTAGACGATAGTTTAGCAATATGTTTCATACTAACATATCCAAGCTTGTGGTGCCAAAGATTTGCTTCATCTTGAATTAAGATAAGACAGCGAGAGCTCTCTGGACTTATGTCCATAAGATAAATATTGCAATGTCTTCATCCAGTGAAGGTTTGAGAGAAGTCTCGACTAACTCTAGAACAAACATCTTTTTGGAAATTGATTCTGAATCCTTATCACATAGCTAGCTTATGCTCATGAGGTTGTAGTTCAAGCCTTTCACTAGGGAAACATTGTTGATGATCAATCTTCTAGTCCTCACTATTCTATATCCAATAATTTTTCCTTTGCTGTTTCCTCCAAACAAAACATTTCCTCATCTTTGTTTTTCTAGTTTTACGAAACTGCTTGAATCTCTAGTCATATGTCTGGAGTAGCCACTGTCCATGTACCATTTGCTTTTCTTCTTAACAATAACCTACAATAAAAAAGAAATCTCAAACTTTCTTTAATACCCAAATTTTCTTGAGTCCTAATGAGTTAGTTTTAAAAACAACATTTGCCCAATTTTTCTTAATAGGTCTCTAAATTTTAGGACATTCATTCTCAAAATATTCTGAGCTATTACACTCAGAACATTTAACATCATTTCATCTAACATATTTAACAAAAATTTTTAAAAATGATTTTTGTAAGGAGATTTTGGAGGTCTTTGTCTAAATCTCTTATTGACTTAAAATCAATCAAAAGAGTACCTTCTTTAATCAAACCCAAACCATATTTGTTATAATATGGTATTTGAGTTGAAAGAATTTTCACTAAAGTTTTTGATCTTTTGGAGAACTTTGTAGAAATATCTAAAATCTCATTTTTCAAACATTCATTTTCTTTTGAAAGAGAATCAATATTTCCTTTCAAATTATCAAAATTATTTTTTAGTTCTCAAACTTTTCTCTCAAAGAATTGTCTTATTGCTTGAGTTTTGAATTTTTCTTTTTTTAATTCAGAGATCCTTTTAATAGAAGATTTGAGGTTTAAGTAAAGTTTATCTATATACTTAGAAACTTTAACGGGAATTTCTAAATTATTTACCTTGAATTCCTTGTCAGACTTCGAGTCTATGTCTGAGTCTGACTCCAATTTAGAGTTTGACTATGAGTGAGCAATCAGATAGATATTTGCAAACTTCTCTTCACTTTTCTTATATTCTATGTTACTCTAGGTTTTCGCTGTAGATTTTTTTTTTATATTATATTTTTCATACTTACCTTTCTTTTTTTTTAGCAAGGGACAATTAGGCTTGATGTGTCCATTTTTCTTGCACTCAAAGTATATTACATCCTTGCTAGATTCAACATCTTCCATTAATCTTTTTTTGGAAATTTTGCTTGCTTTGCTTTTTCCAGTTCAATCTTCTCCATTTCTTATTGAGTTTTCTGAATTTCTTTATCATGAGAGCTGGCTCCTCGTCATCCATATCATCATTTGTGTCTATGTCATCGGAATCAGTATTAGATTTAAGCGCAATTGACTTCTTACCTTTTGGATCCTATTTATCATTGATCTGTTCCACTTCGTACAATTGGAGAGTGCCTATCAGTCATCAACAGAAAGAGGCGTGATACTTCGTGTCTCCTGGATTGATGTTTTCACATGTTTCTAATCCTTTGAAAGTCCTTGCAGAAGCTTGTTGACCTTCATTGGAGTAGAAATTGGTTGACCTTGATATGTCAATCCATTAACAATCCCTTTAAATTGACTAAACATATCTCCTATAGATTCTCCAGGCTTCATTATGAAAGATTCATATTGGTCAAATAAGATATTTATTTTTATCTCCTTTACACTATTTGTTCCTTCATAGGTGACATGAAGTCTATCCCAAACTTCTTTAATTGTTTCACATAAATAATTTCTATTATATTCAGTAGGAGACAAGGCATAGTATAAAGAATAGATGACCTTTGCATCAAGAGCCTGTCTCTTAGTAATTTCTGCTGGGTTGGTTTCTTAGCATCCTTATCTACGACTTCTTTTCCCTTGTCAGATGTTGAAGCTGCCTTGGGTTGATTCTTCTTTCTATAACATCCTATTCTAGAAGATTTATGGATCTTAGAAATGCCTTCAATTTATTCTTCCACACGTTATATTCTTTACCATCAAAATAAGGTGGACTAGAATTTCTCTGCCCCTCCACAAGTCCTGGTACTAAACAATTAGCAATTGAAGATCTTTAACTTAGAAGTATAGACACTTCAACAGATGAGCACAGGGCTCTGATACCAATTTATAAAGCTAGTAACAACACAGAGGGGGGGTGAATAGGTGTTTTAAAGAATTTTTAGAAGTAAATAAATTTTGAACAAGGATTGAGAATCAAATAGAGTCTGATAAGCAAGTCATCAGACTTCTAATGAAAATTCAGAATTAGATAATAAATGGAATAAATTTTTGTAAAACTTAAATGATGCAACATATTCAAATGAAAAGAGTTAAGGGAAGAGAAAATTGCACACAAGATTTATAGTGGTTCAACTTAGTTTAAGCTTACGTCTACTCTCCCACACCGATAGCTTTCTGGCTGGAATTCACTATAGTATCAATAGAGAATTACAATATTTCAAGTGTAAACACTTAGTGGAAGATTTCTTTTCCCTCACTAAGTCACTTTTCTTGTAATTTTCTCTTTTGAATACAATGTGTAAGAACTATCGTTGAAGAACAAGTGGTTGCAAAGGCTTCAGACTTTGGAATTTCAATTTTCACGTACTATCTTAAATAGACCGAACGACCTCCTTACATACTCCTTAACACCTTACTAGCCATTGGCATTTTCTAGAGGATTTCTTCCAATCAATCCGTTGGACATAATTGATTAAGGAAATCTTGTAATTGTTTGAAAATTGAGATGAGTATCCGTTGATTTTGGTCGCCCATACAATCAAAATTTAAGTTTCCATAAGTAGATGCTTCCCAAAAAAGAACTTGTCTTCAAGATTGATTTCATCAATTTGTGATTGATTTCATCAATGTAATTATAAAAGGTAAGTGAGATTCTTCACTAGAAAGCTAGATATTAAAGAATAAATCCCTGTTATGTTCATATTGAATCCTTGTTGCAATATCAACAAATCTGAAGTTTGATTATATCTTCATTCTGGACTTAGTTTTAGTCTGGATTGCATCAGAGTGGGAAAGACTTCTGGAATGAATAGACTTTGACAAGAGTTTGCGATATAACTTCATAAGTCTACTATTCTTCAGCCTAAGAATAATAACAAGAGAGTTTTGTTAACTTCAAAACCTAGTAGGAGTTTTCTCAACATTAAGAAATCTTGTGTGTCTCGCAGGGTGGGCTTGTGTCAATCCCTTCTCACATAAGTTGGAGATGAAAGTAGAAAGCATGGAGAGTCTGTAGCTAACCGGAGTGCCCATTTGGCTAAGTGGCATGTCACTTGATCAGCTGAGCAACCTCATCCAACTCCGTGACAAGTCAAGACTATGTTAAAGCGAATTCTTCTCAACAGAGGCAATCCCTATGATAGTCCAAGAAGGGGGAGCCATTTGCAGCATTTGTGACTTTAAGTGGCGATGGAGTCTTTCTCAAAGATTAACTTGACACCAAACTGAATGCTTTTTGCCCATGCAAGGATTGCCTTGCTACCCTCCCATAAGTCCCTGATGAGCTATCCATGGAGCCTCGAGCAATGACTGCTACAGTATCATTCTTAAAGGTTGCATCCATATTGAGCTTGATCCAATGATTTGGTGGGAAGCCGATTCTCTCCAGCATTGGAAGTATAATGATAAACAATTCATTTCCTTCGGTGTAAATTCGTTATGCCCCACCATAATAGCTACAATATTCATTTGTTTCTGTACAATATTAGCCTTGTCCCTAAGAAGTCTCGACCCATAATGGTAGTCCTCGATCTGAACTTGTCAATTGAGATCGAGGGAGATTGGGTTTGAGGACCCCCATGAGGAAAAATTGAAGAAATTCTCAGGATTTTGCTCTTGTCAGGGATAGGTACACTATAAGTGCTAAAAATTATGAACAACACTCACTTTGTTGTCAAAAGTTTCTACCAATTCACTTAAGTGCTAAATCGGGAAAAAAACTATCACTCTAGTGCCATCGGCGAGACATTTCAACCAAATTGATTACTTAACTTTCATAATTAAAAAAAAATTAATGTGGCATATTTTTTTTTTTTATGCAATCCATGAGGACATCATAAAGAACGTCGTTTTTTTTGTCCTATGTGGCTTGAACAAAAGAAAGCATGTCACAAGCCTCCTTTGGTCAAAACGATGTTGCATAAGGTGGATGAAAATTGGGGCCCATTGATCTCCTGTTATTGCATACAAGCTACACTCCTTGTTGACTGTTGCTTGCTCGCTCGCTTGCTCATTGTTGCCGTTTTACTGTCGTTTGCTAGCTATCTCCATAACTCTTACTCACTCAAGTTTGTCCTCTTCTCTCCCTTGCTCAATTAGGTGGAAAATTTTAGGCATTGATAGCAAAATTAGGGTGTCGAGGGCAAAATTAGGGCTCAGCTTAGAGGCAAAAAGAGTTTTTGGTACTAGAGTAGGGATCGCAAAATAATGGTGGGGACCTCACTTTAATTAATCAATTTGGGTGCTATTGTGGGACCAAATGGGGACCGAATTGATCAAATTAGTTTCGTTGGTTTCTTTCCACCAAACGACAACCATGGAATGAATTCTTTAATTAGTTACTTGCGATTGTGGGGACCCTTATGTGAAGTTGTTGTCATTTCTACATTGTGGTCTTGAAAGCTAATGGATTTTTTTTTTAACCTTGGGTGCACCGTTGGCATGGGGGAGAATCTTGTAGCCGTCATTGTTTGTTATGATAGAGAATTTGTTATTGGCACCAAAATAAGTGTAAATGAAGGTACTATCTATATCGATGTTAGGAGGTCATCATGTATTGATTTCATGAGGGATTTAGTGTATTACTTACGATGCAAAGTGCAAAAATTGCATTATTGTATTCCTAGGAAAAAGTTGAAGGAGGGTTTGAGATACTTTAGTGATGATAATGCTATTAGGGATATCATTTACCATTATTTTCATGACAATAAAGTTAAGTTATATATTGAGTATTATAATGATTATGAGGATGATGGAGATGATGAGGTTGATGAGAGCACTGAAATAGGAGTAGGAGATCGTATTCAACCAAGTAATCAAGTTGGCAATGAGTTTACATTAGACAAAGGGCAACATGAGAGGCAAGTGAGGGAGGAGAAGGAAGCAAGTATTATAGAAATAGGTCAGCAAATAGGGAGACGTCCAAAATCTTTGGTGAAGACTTAGTTGATCAAGAATTGATTGAATTAGGATGTGAAGTAGCTCTATTGTGTAAATTAGATAATGAAACCTTGGAAAATGTAAATTTCCCAAGTGATGAAAATGATGATGAACTTGCATAGTTAAGACAAAAGCAGAGGGGATTTGTGAGAAATAAATTTGCAGCATTTGGAAAAAGACATGAATCCGAGCTAATAAATAGTGATGAAGGAGGTCCAACTAGAGGTAATCAAAATGAATTTGAAGAAAGTGGCGGTGATGAGAGTGGTAGTTTTGAGAATGAGCTTAATGATGATGAAGTATCTGTGCATAAAAGGAAAATTAAATATTCTTATTATGATTTGACTGATGCCAAACATGTTTTGTCTGTTTGCATAAAATCTCATGTTGCCAAATGATTTAAAGAAGTTATCGTCAAGAACTCATTGCTGAATAGAGGACCGTTGAATTAATTAGAAATACGAAGGAATTTGTGAAAGTTAAATGTTCATAAGCTAGTTGTTCATTAAAGATTTATGACACGATGAGTAGGACTGGGTCATTTTAGATTAGGTTCTTTCCAAAGGAAGATACTTGTTCCATTATTTGACAATAAAAGGGTAACCAATTATGTATGATCCATTTGGTTATATTTAACACCAAAAAAATTGTTAGCAATCACATAAACAAATTTCCCCACCTCTAACATTACAAAAGAAAAAGAAAAAAAGAAAAGGAAATTGAGAAAGCATCTATTTTTTTTTTTAAATTTTACATTGTTTTACCAAGGATACCAGAAATGTTGCAACAATAGATAAAGTAAAAGGAATCTCGTGCATCTCACAGGGTAGGGCATGCGTTGATCCTTTCTCACATAAGTTGGAGACGAAAGCAGAAAGCGTGGAGAGTCTATAGCTATCTAGAGTGCCCATTTGGCCAAGCGGCGTGCCACCTGATTAGCCGGGTGACCCCATCCAACTCCTCGACAAGTCAGGACTAATGGGAAAACTAATTCTTTTCGATAGAGATGATCCCTACCATAATCTACGTAGGGGAGCCATTTGTAGTCGTGGTAACTTTAACTGGATAGAGATTTGCTCTCAAAGAGAACTTGATGCCGAACCCAATGTTGGCTGGGTTTGCCTCATTTGTGTGGCCCGGCTAATAAGTTAAATAAAACAAACACAAGAAAACAAAACAAAAAGAAGAAAAAGTGAAAAAGTGAAAAAGTGAAAAGAAATAAAGAGGAGGTTGCTTCAGGAATGTGCATGAGAGAGTGAAAAAGGTGAGGAGAGAGAAAGAGAAAAGGGAAGTCTAGTTGCTTCGTACAAGAGAGAGAGAGAGAGAGAGAGAGAGAGAGAGAGAGAGAGAGAGAGAGCTACCTAAGAGGAAGCACACAAAGGAGAAGAGAGATGACTGAATTTTTGTGGTCCTCAAATTTGAGTATGTTGTTCGTGAGACCAAGGGCCATGAGCTAATGGTTTTCATTTGTCAAGAACCGCCTTCATTTTCTCTAATCACGGTTAGGGTTTTCTTGCTCCGATTTATTTATCTACTTATGTAATGAGAAAATATTATTGTAATATTGATAGTGAGCCTTTAATTTATGACTAGAGAATAATATTTTGTGTATACTGTTATTCTTGATGTTTAGTGGATGTTTTGGGTGGTCCATGGTTTTTCTCACATTGGGTTCTTCACGTTAAATCTTTGGTGCCATTATTTGCATTGTCTACGTATCATTTTAGCATTATATTTGCATATTGTGAGGTTATATATTGTTGGTTGGTGCTGGGGTTAGGAGAATTTCAATTAATTTAGTTTCAGGAGAGAAATTAATCCTAGATTGAATTTAGTCCGTGGTTGAATTGTTGCATGGGTTCTCCCCAACAAAGTGGTATTAGAATAAATGTTGAAATTCTAGTGTAAAATGGAAGAGACTAGCGGCACCATGCTTAAGTTAAATGCCTTGAATTATTCTATTTGGAAGTTTCGAATGGAAGACATGTTATGTTGTAAAGATTTGTTTGATCCCATGAGGGTAATGGGGTTAAAGGTGATAAGGAAGACAAATAATGGAAGCGAATGAATCAGAAAATGGTTAAGTTTATCTGGCAATGGACTGATGATAGTGTGTTTTATCGTGTAGCTAAAAAAATGAAGACGGATACTTTGTGGAAGAAATCACGAGATCTCTTTGAGAGGAGAACTCCATAAAATAAAGCTTTTCTAATTAAATGACTTGTGAATTTGAGATATAATGAGGGAAGTAGCATATCAGAGTACTCGAGTGAATTTCAAAATACTATAAATCAATTGACAAATCTTAAGATTGACCTTGATGATGAATTGCAAGCATGCTTATTATTTGGTACTCTTTTGGATAGTTAGGATACCTTGGTTATGGCGTTAAAGAATTCGACTCCTTATGGTATGCTTTTCTATGAGTGTTGTTAAAGAAAGTGTGACATATTGGATTTTCGCTTCTATTTCTACTGAATAAATCAGGTATTTCATTGACGCACCTATAGAGCTGTTCTCAGAGCCAATCACTCTCGAGATGACTAGACTATTTAGGAGAGCTGTTAAGGAATTTTAATGTGATAGACTTGATAATTCAACTAGGAATCGACTTCTCGACCGTATTTATCTTTAGAGGCCATTATAACACAGTTAAAAATCGATTTGAGATTAGAGATAAGTCTGTTTGATTAAGATGTGTGGCTAATCATGGGTAATACTACTAAATTGGAAAATTCTCGTCGACCAGCCCTAAATTGATTCTTTTGTCATTTTGGTATCTTGTGTCCGTATTTGAATTCTCGAGATTTTTACGATAATCAAGAGTCGCCATTGAGTCAAGTGGGTTTATTGTGGCTCGAAGAAAATTGACTATGGGTCATTTGCACTAAATTTTTTTGAAAACTACCTGATAGCCTATGTCACATTAAAAACGTGCCGAATGGAAATTAATCGCAAATTCAAGTTTGATTTCAAAAATTGAAGATCCTGTCATATATCACAATAAATGCTAGGAACGTCGACTCAGTCTTAGAAGATTTTTTTGCAACCCAAGACTTTTTGGGAAAAGTCGTCACGGGACCGTTTTTATTTGAAAAGGCCGGGGATCATTTTGATTGCAAATTTGGTAAGCACGATGGGTATATAGGTGAGGAAAATTATCAATTTAATAATTGAGGTGCCAATTGATTTTTGTAAAGGCCATATGAGGTTGGATTGTGAAGGAATTGAGTTCAATTGAAGCTAAAACCTTACAAATTTGTGTACACCCTTCCCTTTAGCCAAATGGACCATTTCATGAGTTGTGAGGAGTGTGTTGGTGGCTCATTGACAACCAAGGAACTTTGGCTTGATGGACAAGCTTGGGAGGGGGACAAAAATGTGGAAAATAAGGCCAAGGGGCCCTCCACTTCTCTCTCTCCCTCATCTTCTCCCTTTGGCCGGCCGAACCTCCCATTCCCCTTCATTTTCGTGTGCCACCAGCAAGTAGAAGAGCCAGCAAACGCCACCAGCTATAGCCGCCCCACACCGGACTTGTGTTGCTCATCGCCGTCCGCCTCCACTCGCGTCAGGCCGCGCGCGTCGTCCACTCCTCTTCGCCCAGTCGGGTCTGTCCAACTGCTTTGTCCTGCTATCCAACCTTTTGTTCAGTGCTACAAGTGGTTGAGGAAGCCCGCCGGAGTCCCCGTTTGGACCGAAACCACTACCGTTGTCCATCCCTGAGCCCTGCCGCCCATCTTAACCTTATTTGCTTATGTTTTTGCAGCTAAAACAGATCAGGTTTTTTGTGGGTTTCCAGTAGGTTTCTAGGCTCGATTTGAGGTGTTCTGGTCCTTGGATCCTAGGCCCGCTTTGGAGAAAAAGTCCCCCGCGACGTTCCTGATGTTTTGATCCGAATAGATTGTTAAATGGGTGAGTTTTGCTCACTAATCCTTTATTAGTATGCTAATGATGCTTAGTGGTTGATTATATTTAATTAAGTGCAATTAGGTGGATATATTAGATTAAAATAATTAAATTAGGGATTTATCTATGCATGTTAGGCAAATGGTTAGTAGACTTAGCAAGTAGACAAGTCCTATTATTTATTGACCGAGTCTTCGTAATTTTCCAAGCTCGTTTTGGCTTCCAATTAGGCATTCCGGGCCTAAATTAGATTTATTGCTATTTAATAATTAAAATTTGAAATTAATTAATTAATTATTTATTTATTTTGCAGAAATTCGACCGAGATGGTTAATGACCGAAATTTTATGTTGATTATTGTGATGCAATCTATTTAATTTATTGAGTGCTAGATTGTGCTGAATTGATTTATTAATGATTTTATGATTATTTTCCTAAATTAATTAATTTTGAATAATTAATTGGAAAATAACCGGGCGTCGGTTGATAGCGCCAAAAATGTTTTGGTGGACTACAGAAAATGGTTGGATTTGTGGAAAGGAAATTATTATATTTTGGCTAAGGTCGATCGTGTACTCACACACGGTTATTTTTATCGGGTATGATAAAAATGACAAATTGATTGTACGATCAGAATACCATATTATATACCGGCTCGGTGACTCTATATGTCATTTTGGAGAAAGGATGGTATGCAATATCGGTTCGGTGACTTAACATGTCATTTTGGAGAAATGACG
The DNA here is from genome assembly GCF_016545825.1 of Eucalyptus grandis. Lineage (NCBI taxonomy): Eukaryota > Viridiplantae > Streptophyta > Magnoliopsida > Myrtales > Myrtaceae > Eucalyptus > Eucalyptus grandis. The sequence continues at coordinate 51,037,359 of NC_052619.1, read as the reverse complement.
TTATGATGAATATACTCAGTGACTTAATATGTCATTTCGGAGAAGGAATCGTATAAAATACTGGCTCGGTAACTCGATGTGTTATTTTGGAGAATGGACAGTATTGATTGAAATGACCAAGAATGATCTGTTTGACATGTAAATTGACTAGGTCAATTGACCGATGTTTTGATCGATAGCATTTGATTGGGTGCCTGTTTGAACTGTACTATTTATAGGTGGAATCTGAGGCCAATGTAAGTCCTTTTACCGTGTGGCTTAGACAGCTCATAGTGTATTGGTTTCCTAATCGGGTTTTAGGAGAGTAGAACTCGCTGAGACCTTGTCTCATTGATTATTGTATAACAATCTCAGACCCCTAGATGGCAGCACCTCCACCTCTTCATCCTCTTATGCATTTTGGTATTCCCGAAGAAATCTCAGAAATAACATATCACTTCCATATACATTATCACCCCGAGGGACTAGAGTACGTATTGATTAAGTCAACTGTCTAGGTTGACGTGGGTAATGATGCCTTGAGACTCCATGAGTATCAATCGTGGTACCGTCACTACCATGATGGGCAAAGAGAGGGTCCCATACCGGAAGGCAATGTGCTCTTGTACATATTGGAAGAGGCATCAGTAGAAGGGACGACATATCCTAAGGACGGGTCGGTAGTAGACACTAAGGATCCTAAACTCGAGGACGATTCTCATACTCCTATGTATTCCATTGAAGATGCTAATTGGAGCAAAGAAGAAGGGGAGATCGTTGAGCAAGAGGAGGGACGGGAGGATGAACCAATAGACGAGGAACTTGAGGAGGAGGAACCAGAGGAGGAACCTAAGGACGAGCCTGAGGTAAATTTTGAGGAGGAAGAGCTCGAGGACGAACCTAAAGAAGGTGAGAAGAATCTGAAGAAGAGGATGATCCAAAGGAGGATCTAGAGTACGACCCGGATGAGGACTGAGATCCCATCCTGTTTGCAAACCTGAGTTATGGACTGATGTATGTTAGATCAGACTTCTGTGAATAGTATTGTATTATATACTATGAGGTTTGCTTTGTATAAAAGTGTCATTGTGGTTTTTCAGTTGTGAAAAATATGGCCATACTTTTTTTATCCTATTGTTTTATTATTTGGGGATTATTTTATGCTTCTGCATGCGTATTAAGAATAAAAAGGTTGGCGATGCGTCTTGAGACATCTCTATAAATCGATTAAGTGAGGGATGTGCACGCGTTCAAGGATCGGGGTGTGACAGAAAGCTTGTTCAATGAAGAAATAAGAAGAAAATGCTTGAATTATACTTTTACATCAGATGCTCTTGTCATAGAAAACATGGCGAGAAATCAATCATTAAGGTTTCAAATAAATGATAATAGGAGCAAGTCAAGAGGCAAGTCAAAATCAAGGCTGATGAGGAGTTTGAAGTGCTATAATTTTAGTAAGATGGGACAGTATGTGAGAGAATGTAGATTACCAAATAGAGATTAATCCCATGATAGAAATGAAGATCGAATGAAATAAAAGGAACATGTTACCATGGCAGTTGCATCCAATGGTGATACTGTCTTCATATGTGATGACGGTTGTGTGAATTTTACGTGCTAAGATTCTAGCTAGGTTGTTAATTCCGCAGCTTCTTTTCATGTCACTTTATGGTGTGACTACTTTACTTCCTATCGCAGCATTGACTTTGGTCATGTTAGGATGGGAAACAATGGTGTTTCCAAGGTTATTGGCATGGGTGATATTTATTGAAAAATTGATGTTGAATGTAATTTGCTTTTGAAAAATGTGAGACATGTTCCAGATATTTGACTTCATTTCATCTATATAGGTGCCTTAGATTATGATGGTTATTGCAATTCTTTCTTTGATGGCAAATGGAAATTGACTAAATGTTCCATGATAGTGGCTAAGGGCAAGAAGACATGCTTTCTTTACACCATGCAAGCTAAGTTGAACAGGGAAAAGATAAATGTAGTGGAGGACTCCTTAGTTAACCTATGGCATATGAGACTCAATCATCTCAGCGAGAAGGGGCTTTGCACTCTTGCTCGAAAGAATCTCCTACCACTGAAGGAGAAAACTTTGAAGGAATGTATCCACTGCCAAATAGATAAGCAATATAGATTTTCATTTCATATTTCCTCTCTACGAGATTCTCATTTGATCTCCACAGGTGCCTTAGATGATGACAAGTCTAAATAGTGTATCTTCTCGAGTTATGAACATGAAGAGTTTGGTTATATGTTATATGATCCAGTTGCAAAGAAAGTCGTTAGAAATCGAGATGTGGTGTGCTTTGAGCATCAAACTATTAAAGACATAGACAAGCCAGGGAGACCAAAGAACATAGCTCAACGTTTTGCTAGTTTTAGCCCAATCTCTTGCCGTGGCTGGAAATCATGGGGGAGAAGTGTATGGAAATCATAGAAATCATAAAAATGGTGAATCTTCACATAATGTTGATTCTTTAGTTCAGCCAGAACAACCAATTGAGCAAGAGCAGCTTATTGAGCTAGTTGAGCAAGAATAGTCAGTCTTACCTCAAGTTAGAAGATCTAAAAGGGAGCATAGACCTTCACAAAAAAATCAATCGCATTATTCACTGATGCAGGAGAGTAAAAATCTTATGAAGAGGCTATGTCGTGCGATCAAAAGAATAAGTGGCATAAGTCATGTAAGAAGAGCTTGAATCCTTATATGAGAGCCACACATTTAGATTCGTGAAGTTGCCTAAGGGTAAGAGAACACTCACAAATAAGTGGGTGTACAAGTTGAAGACAGAAGAAAATAATTCTCAACCACGATAGAAGGCTACGCTTGTTGTGAAGGGCTTTTGTCAAAAGAATGGAATTGACTTTGAAGATATTTTTTTTCTAGTTGTAAAGATGCTTTCTATTCAAGTTGTTCTTGGGTTGGTCGCTAGTTTGAATTTAGAAATTAAACAACTAGATGTAAAGACAACCCTTCTTTATGGAGACCTAGAATAAGAAATATGTATGGAGCAACCGAAGAGTTTTGAAGTTCAAGGCAAGGAGCATCTTTATGTAAATTGATGAAAAGCTTATATGGTCTCAAGCAAGCGCCAAGGTAATGGTACATGAATTTTTGAATCAATCATGGAAGAACATGAATATAGTAAGACAAAGTCCGATTTTTGTGTTTTTATGAAAATATTGTCAAATAATGATTTTCTTATCCTCCTACTTTATGTGGATAACATGTTGATTGTTGGGCATGATACTAAGAAAATCAAGAGTTTGAAAAATGAGTTGAATAAAGCTTTTGCAATGAAGGACTTAGGCCTGGCCAAACAAATCCTTGGTATGAAAATTACTTGTGATAGGAAGAATAAGAAACTTTGGTTATCTCAAGAAAGGTATGTTGAAAGAGTGCTTGAAAGATTCAAATGAGCATATGTAAATTGGTAAGTACTCCACTTGTGGGCCATTTCAAATTGAGTAATAATGAGTGTTCTACAAGTGAGAAAGAGAAGGAATAGAGAATATTCTTTATGCATCGACCATTTGTAGTTTGATGTATGCCATGATATGTACAAGACTATATATTGCTCGCGTAGTTAGTGTTGTGAGTAGATTTTTCCTCAAATCTAGGTAAGGAGCATTTAACTGCTGTTAAATGGATTTTGAGGTTTTTCAAGGGCACTCATAGACTTTGCTTGTGCTATGAAAATGTGAAGCTTAAGTTGAGTGGCTACTTGGATACAGACTACACCAGTGATGTTGACTCTCGAAAATTCACATCGGGTTATATAATGACTTTTGCAAGGGGAGTTGTTTCACAGCAATCAATATTGCAAAAATATATTGCTCTGTCTACAATCAAAGCAGGATATATCGCTATTACCAAAGGAGGTAAAGAACTCTTATGGATGCAAAAATTCCTACAAGAGTTGGGCTTGAAGCAAGAGAAGTTTGTTTTATATTGCGATAGTATGAGTGCTATTTATCTTGGTAAGAATTCAGTATTTCATTCAAGATCGAAGTATGTTGATGTGAAGTATCATTGGATTCGATAAAATTAAAAGAAAAGCTCTTTCCACTTAAAAAAGTCCACATTGACAACAATGGATCCGATATAATGACTAAATCATTGCCTATGGTGAAGTTTGACTCCTGTAGAATAAAAGCAGGCATGATGGATCTTCCCACATGAGGCGAAGGGCGAGATTTGTTGGCTGGGTGCACCTCATTTGTGGCCCAGCCAATAAGTTAAATAAAACAAACAAAAGAAAACATAACAAAAAGAAGAAGGAAGAGGCTGCTTTGGGAATGTGTGTGAGAGAGTGAAAAAGTTGAGGAGAGAGAAAGACAAAAGGGAAGTCTAGTTGCTTCATGCAAGACCAGAAGAGAGAGAGAGAAAACTGAGAGAAGAAAAGGAGGGAGAGAGAGACCCAATTGAGAATAGGCACACAAGGGAGAAGAGAGATGACAAAATCTCTGTGGTCTAGATTTGAGGACCAAACGTTGACGGAATTGGCTCAAATTTGAATAGGTTGTTCATGAAACCAAGGACTGCAAGTTTTTTGAATGCTCCAGTCATGGTTAGGGCTTTCTTACTTTGAATTTGTGTATCTACTTATGTGGTAAGAAAAAAATTATTGTAATGTTGATGTTGAGTCCCTATTGTGTGATTAGAAAATAATACTTTGTGTATCCTACTATTTTTGATAATTAGTAGATGTTTTAGGTGGTCTGTGGTTTTTCCCTCACTGGATTTTCCATGTTAAATCATTAGCATCATTATTTGATTTGTTTACTTATCTTTTCGACGTTATATTTGCATATTGTGAGGTTATATATTGCTGGTTGGTGCTGGGGTTAAGAGAATTTCGATTAATTTATTTTCAAGTGAGAAATTGATCCTCGATTGAGTTTAGTCCATGGTTAAATTATTGGCCCGGGATCTTCCACAAGTGCCTGATGCACTGTCCATGGAGTCTCGAGCAATGACTGCTGCAGTGGCTCGATCGTTCTTGGAAGTTGCATCCGTGCTGAGCTTGATCCATTGATCTGGCGGCAGAGCCCACTTCTCTCCTGCATTGGAAGGACGATGATAACCAACCACACAAGAATAGCTGCAATATCCATTTGTTTCTGTACAAGATTTGCCTTGCTTCTCAGAATTCACGATCCATAATGGCAGTTCTCGACCTGAACACAATAGCCGAGATCGAGGGAGATCAGGTTTGGGGACCCCCCACAGGAAGATTTGAAGAAATTCCCAGGATTTTGCTCTGTAACCTATAAGCATTGAACCCCCATCTAAGTTGATTCCGGACAATCCGAGTTATGGGACAGTCTTTGAGTATGCGCATGTTCGTTTTATCTACACTTGCATAAAGGGCATTGCATTTTCGCCATTTGATCTTCTCGGTATGATCTTCATACCCAGGTGCATGACTTTCTTCTTCGTGGGATCGATAAAGAATATTATTAGGTAGATAATATTAGAATTTTGTAAATTGAAGGGGCTTGGGGATGAGCCAAAGATCTTAGTCTGAGATTTAATCATGCGTGTCAAGCACTTGAAAACGTTGCCGATTTGCGCATGAAACTTTTCTTCATTGAAGATCACATTTGCCGTGCTAGTTAGATGTCTGAATCGACACAGATCTTTATGTGATGTTGAATTTGCTGTTAATTGAATTGTTAAGTCTCACAGAGGAAGAGGGAAGTTGCGTTGTTGAGAAAATCATTGGCGTTACATAATTAATTACATAAAGTTCTGGTCTTGCCTAATCGACATACTTATAAAATAGGTTATTTTCTCTCGTAGTGAGTTCCAACGTCACTAAAATGTGAATAGGTTGCTTGTTTGCATTGGTTTACCGCATCTGCTCAATGAATGAAATACTCCTCGAATGCACGGGAATCTGTCATTTCTATTCAGTTGACGTCAACTTCGGTACTGGTACGTCGCCATTTATGAAGCGGCGTGCATCGACATCTTCTGCGTCGTCGAGAAGCCCGGATGAGCTGTGATTCCCGAAAGTCTGCTGGTCTGAACAAAGCACATTGACTGACTTGCAGTAGAGAGAGAGAGAGAGAGAGAGAGAGAGAGAGAGAGAGAGAGAGAGAGAGGATATGCATCCTCTTTGATGATTATCTCAGCCAGAGCTACGTGCATGCAATTCAATTCATAGTAGGCTGCAGAAGTCAAAGTGTCTATTTCCAAGTCTGCAACGTTGCCCTTATCGAGAGGAGGTTTGACTGGGGGAGGAGAAGAGCAATGCTACACGCGCAAAAGTGCTTACGTAGACAGTAGGCCAAAGTGGGGTTGGACGTTGTGTTTGAAGTACATAAAAACCTCGTTCCTTTAGTGCGAAGTTGCTCCTCTTCAAAGCTTTCTCAAGCCCATCATCTTCAGTGTCAGAGATGGTGACTCCTCCTCGCCTCTTCCTCCTCCCCTTGATCGCCTCCTTCCTCTCCCTCTCGTCCTCTGGAACCCAACCTCCTGCTCCTTCCTCTCTTATCTTCCCCGTCGTGAAAGATGAGGCATCCCGCCAATACTACACCACCATCGCCCTCGGCACCCCGCCTTCCCCCGTGAAGGCGGTGCTTGACCTCTCGGGCTCATACTCTTGGTTCGACTGTGCTGCCCACTACAACCCGTCGTCGTCCTCGTCCCACCGCCACATCCTCTGCAGCTCGGCCAGGTGCAGGGCCGCCCGCGGTGGCGGCTGCTTCAATGACACGTGCAGTGTGTTCGTGCACAACCCGCTGACGGACGTGGTTATCGAAGCTGGGCTTGGCGAGGACGTGGCGGTGGTGCACCACACCGATGGGATCAAGTACACGTCGCGAGGAGTAATAGTAAGTGTGATTTTAGAAAAAAAAAAAAAAAAAAAAAAAAAAAAGTAGGAATGAACACAAGAAGTGCATATGATATTATAGACAACTGGAAATCAATATCAAAAGCTTACTAAGTTTAGTAAATTATCTTATTCTTATTTGAATACCCGAGTGTATATATATTTGGAGATATCACATTGAATAGGACTCAATTTCTAATGTCGTAAATCGTATATTCTTGGTATATTGTCAGTTTTTTGTGATGTAGAAATGGAACGAATTTTAACGGTGCACTCATCGTCGTCTTCCATTTTCCGCAGCAACTTCCTTTCTCTTGCGTGCCTTCGGAGTTCATGCGCGGCATCTCTGGAGCCGGCAATGGCGTGATCGCGCTTTCCCTCGCTCCAACCTCGCTCGCTACAAAGTCCTCGGCCGACCTCAACCTTCCCCACAAGCTCGCTCTCTGCCTCCCGTCTTCTTCTTCCTCCTCCGGCCACGGCGACTTCTACCTTGGCGGTGGCCCGTACCTTAGGCCTCCGATCAAAGAGGACATCTCGAAGTCGCTCCTCGTCACTCTGCTGCTCATCGATCCAGTCAGCCAACCGCCCTCTCACGGCTCCGCATCTCCGTCCGACCAGTACTTCATTGACGTGACCGCCATCAAGGTCAATTTTGCTCCGGTCAATTTCAAGGCATCGTTGTTAGCTATCGACAAGAACGGAAGAGGCGGGACCAAAATTAGTACCCTGACTCCGTACACGGTCCTCCACTCGACCATCTATAAAGCTCTGGTTGCGGAGTTTTCGAGGCAGGCGGCGGAGAAGAAGATCAGGAGAGTGGAGCCGATTGCACCGTTCGGGGCATGCTTTGACACGAGGAGCGTAAGGAGTGGGGTGGCGGGGCCGGATGTGCCGGTGATTGTGCTGGTGCTCCGGAGCGATGCACAGTGGAGGATCGAAGGGGCGAATTCGATGGTGAGGGTAAGCAAGGAGGTGATGTGCCTGGGCTTTGTGGAGGGGGGGTCAAGGCCGAGGACAGCGATCGTGATCGGGGCGCACCAGATGGAGGACAATCTGGTGGAGTTCGACGCGGCTTCGTTGATGTTCAGGTTCAGCAACTCGCTCCTGCTTCGCAACACCAGTTGCTCCCACTCTTGAGGTCGAGGATGGAGGTTGTTGCATTCGCTAGTTTGTCCGATGATTCTCAGTTGGGTCAGTGTCCTGTTTAATCATGAACGTCTGTTTGACTTTTTAGTTTGCTGCAATGTTTGGACTAAGCACGGATGAAGATAAAATGTTCGGCAGTATAAATAAATAACCTCTTTCTGCAAATTTATTGCAACTTCATCGACGCTTATAGTACCCGACAGGCAACAAGGATAACTGAATATCCTTCAGTTGAACAGCCCTTAACCTAGTTTATATCAAAATTACAATTACGGTGTCCATTCCCTCTCCCCACCGATTCATCAAAGGGCCTATTGAGAGTAGATCAGCATACCGGCATTAGAAGAAGATGTAGCAAAGCTGGAAACCTCCCCCCAAGACAAAATAAAAGCACCCGCGATGGGCCCTGTAATTGGTGCCATGATGAAGTTGTTATAATATGTCTTGAGTGCAAGCCAGTTGAACAAAATCCCAGCCCGAATATATTAATCGGTCATTTCATACGTGGATTCCTGTCATGGAAATTGAAAAGGAAATTGAAAAGAAATATAAAGGGTTACACAAAATATATATCTTGTTAGTCCAAGCGGTCTTGGAGTCGGCCAAAGAAAAGTCAAAAGAGGGGAGTCTAAATTTGAACTTAGTTGACCGAATATATGGATTTCTTGCGTGAAGAAGGTATAGTGATACACCGCACTAGTGTCAGTGAACCACAAAAAATTGTAGAGTTTATAAGCATAACAATATTAGAGATAGTCCACAAAATGCTTGCTAGTGATGATATGCTAAGAAGTGACTAGCGGATGCCCATAGTATGATGAGCTATTTGGTGAATAGATACCTATTGACTACGATTTGATGCTGGATTCCGGAAGAAATGTGATAAGATAATGTTACTAATTATTCTATTTTTAAGAATATTTGGTTGTCCATGAATTGTTAGAGCGAGTAATGGTCAACTTGATGGAAGAGTAAAAAAGCGCATGTTTTAAAGCTATGCACATGATGAGCATGGTTAGCTATTGTGGTGTTTGGAATTAAATTTACTTATTGTTTACAGAAAAGTTACGTTTGACAAGTCTCCAATACTTATGGGAAGGAGTGGTTGTGGTAGTTTTTATACAGATTTTGACGATGTTTAGTTCGAGGTGGAGTTACAATTAGAAACTCCTAAGGTAGTGGGTACTAGTGGAGTAATTGACATAGATGGTGCTTGTAATGAAGTGGAGCCTAAAGAGCCAACAATATATGTAACTATTAATATTGACAAGGTATGTCTTTGATCTCATGGTGGATATAAGATGCATTGATGGGTTTGCTTTACTTGTGGTAGAGGAGGTTTTGTCTAAAATTTCTGGTGGAGTAGTTAAGGGTGCAAGTGGAGTTAGGCGTTTAGATGAGGTTCCTGGTTATAGCAAAGTTTAAGCATGGCTTGTACTTGAAAGATGTCTACGGCGGTTGAGCCTATGAGGGGCAAGTGGAGTTAATGGTCCAGATTTTTTTAGAAAAGTGATTAAGAGTTGCCTCAAATATCGAGCCAAGTTGGCCAAAGGTGATAATATGCTTCTAGTTTGAGCTTGTTGGATGAAAACTGGGCCCAAATAATATTATCGATCACGTCATACATGAACTCATGTTGTGGAACTTGATAGAAAAGATAAGGGGGCACAAAACTGAATGTTACCTGACGTCGGCCAAAGGAAAGTCAAAAGAGGAAACTTCAAATTTGGACTTGATTGACCAAATATACGGAAATCGGTCACTGAATGATTTCTTTTGCATTTTTATATGGGATTCCTGGTGAAGAGGTTGAAGTGCCGTTTCAAGTGCTTGGCAGGAGTTAATCCTGGTGGGTTTTATTCACGGATTACACCAGTAATTCAAGGGTTGAAACCAATTAAATCTCATGAGTAACATTTGTGAATTCCCTTATAAAATTAAGAGATTATTTCTGAAAGAATTTTGCAGCTAAATAATATGTGAGTTATTAAGTATAATTGGAGCTATGAAATATTGAGAATGTTTGGGTTACTTGAGCGTGGTTGTGATCTTCATTGTATTGTTTCATTTATAGTATGGAGGTCACTAGGCTGAATTACTTAAACTTGGTGTCCTTTCGATCGCTTCTTTATACAATAATTGATATCAAAGTTAGACTCGATTGAGTTAAAGCAAATAGATGATAATAGAAGAAGGAAAAGCAAAAATGGACATATTTGATGAGAATGATTTTAGTTTCTAGACAATGCAAATTGTGGATTATTTGTATAAGAAGAATATGCACTTACCCCTATTTGAGAAAAAAACTAGAGTCGATGAATTGAATGAGAATTGTTGGATATACAAGTGTTGAGTGTTATTCTGCTGACATGAGCTCATAATGTTGCATTTCATATTATGAAAGAGAAGACCATAATGAATTTGATGAAAGCCCTTTCGAACATGTACGAGAAGCTCTCTACAATAAACAATGTCTACTTGATGCAGTGTCTAATGTCAAAGAAGGACGAAGGTGCGTCATTTGCTGATAAGCTCAATGAATTCAATGTGTTTGTCATATGAGTTTAGTTGACATTGACTTTGCAAATGAAGTAAATGATTTGATTTTAATATCCTCATTACCTTATAATTGGAATACTACTAATACTATTGTTAGCAATTCCTTTGGGTCGATGAGTTTGAGTTTAAGTTTGATAGGATTTGAGATTTAATTTTAAGTGAGGACATCCATAGAAGAGAATTTGATAAACCCATGTCTAATGTTTTGGTAGGTTAAAGTAGAAAAAGAACTCTTACTTATGTTAGTAGTAGAAGTAGTATAAACTTGAATAGTTGAAATCAATCTAGGACTAATGGTATGGTCTATTAAAATTGTGGCAAGAGGGGATATTTTAGAAGGAATTTTTTGAAGCTGAAGAATGAGAAAGGTAATGGAATTAGATTTAAGTCTATTGATGATGTTGTCACTGTTGTTAACTTTGATTTAGATAGTGCTACTCATGCCCTGTTTGTCATTAAGGATTCATTGCTCGAGATCCTTTCTACCAGAGATACCTAGATGACGATTCTTCCATAGGGCCTCTTGATGAAGACTGTGGAAGGTACCGATTTATGATATCCTACATAGTGCCTAACCCTACTCTAGTACTATCTCCAGTTTCTTCACCACCACCGTCTGATTGTAAGCAGCCTTATAAATCACTAAAGCCCGAGCCACATAAAATAAAGCCAAAACAACAACTCATTTACCCATTCTATAAGCCCATTTACAAGTGGATTAAAAAAAGTTATCTTGTAATTTAGAACTACTCAAGCTAGGAGAAGCCTATCATCCTAGTTATCCAGTGCCAAATGCCCAAAAATTCAAGAGCCTGAACAACATATGGCCAAACCTTCGGATATATACATGTTTTCTCCTATAGCTTTTTCTCCTTTGAGCTCTAATAGAAATATGTAGAGATCTCACTAGGCAAGATGCCTCGACGCCTTAATATCAGAGCTCTAGGAGATTTTCAAGGATTTCAAGGTTGATATCTTCATTTTTCTTAAAATGCAAATGAACAAAGAACTTAGAATTCTGCCATGAAAATTAGAACATTTTTCCAGGAACTCTGAGTGGGATTCTACACACGAACTCAACAACCGCCGCAAAATTGGTTCTATTTAGGCTACTTGCAAGGAATACATCCTTTTGATGTTAACAAACTCCTTGAACAATCTTTGAAATGTAGCCCATTTGGATACTGATTGTTTGTTTTATGCTACATCAAATAAGAAATGATTTTCAATTTATCAATGCATGTATAGTAGTAAAGTTCAATCGAAGAACAACGCTAAGTGTGATATTGTGGTCGATGGTGATGTTAGAATCTGAATGTATAATGGTATCGTAAAAACATGACTAGAGTTCGGCATGTTTTAGAGTCGAAGAGGTTGAAGCGCCATTTTATCGAGTGAGTGCTCGACATGGGTTTCATTGGTGGAATTACACCAGTAATTCAGGTGTTAAAGCTAATTATACCTCATGATTAAGATTTGTGAAGATTGAAAACTTATTTCGTGATAAATTATGGAGCCAAACACCATGTGAGTTCTTGGGTAAAAGTGGGGTTAGAAATATTAAGAGTGTTTGAGTTATTTAAGTGTGATTGTAATCTCCATTGTATCGCTTAATTTATAATGAAATTTTTTGCTATTTTCCCATGAACATAGGTCATATGACTAAACAACATATATTTGATGTTCAATTTATTTTCTTGTTCTGTCTATTTTATTAGTTGATCACCTACTGATAGAGGTCGTCATTGGTGCCGGACTCGGCAAGGACGCGGTGGTGCAGCACCACACCGATGGGATCAAGTACACGTCGAGAGGAGTAATAGTGTGATTTAAAAAAAAAATGGAAATCAATATCAAAAGCTTAATAAGTTTTGTATATTATCTCAATTCTTTTTTGAACACCCATTTATATATAGGAGGTATCACGTGATAAATACATTAGAAGTACCAAAAGTTGTGTACGACTTTTAATTTGGTGTCAAAAGTTTATTTTTGATCACTTAAGTGCTAAAATTTTTGAAAAACGATCATTTAAGTGTCATCGCCGATTTGATTGATTGGAAATCCGACGTGACACTTTTTTATTAATTTTTGAAACTAATGTGGCTTGCCGAAGAGTAAACAACAAAACGACGCCATTTAGCGTCTTTCCCCCAAGTCAGAACCTTAAATCCCCAAATTAAGAGAGAGAGAGAGAGAGAGAGAGAGAGAGAGAGAGAGAGAGAGAGAGAGAGAGAGAGAGAGATGGCATGGGCTTCCCCTATCATCTTCTTCCTCGAAGAACAACACCAACACCAGCATTAGCAGGGACACCAGCAACGGCACCGGCACCAGCATCGGCACAACTCCACCTCCGGTCGTCCGACATTGTTGACAAGCCTAAGCTCTTGTCCTCCTCCTCCGCCCTCACCTCCTATTCTTCCCGTCGCTTCTTGCCCGAGCAACAACCTCAGCCTCTCCTCGCTCACTTAGTCGAGCAACTTTGACGGAGGCCGAGCGATGGTGATTGAGCAAGCTAAGTTGGCGTTAGGCAAGATCGGACAAAAAAACCCCCAATTTCAATCCCTATATGAGCTGTGCGGTGTCGTTTTTGTGAGGCCATCCATGTATGACAGCAAAACGACGTTGTTTTCTTAAAGATGAAGGAAAACAACGTTGTTTAAAAGCCACGTAAAACTTTTTTTTTTTTTTAAATATAAAAGCCAAGTAATTAATTTGGCCAGAATATCTTGCGGTGGCATTAAAATGATCGTTTTTTTTCTCCGATTTGGCACTTAAGTGATTCTACAAAAACTTTTGACACCAAAGTGAGTGCTGTACATAACTTTTGACACTTCTAGTGTATTTTTCCCGAGGTATCACATTGAGTAAAGCTCAATTTCTGATGTCGTAAATTGTATTTTCTTTGTATATTGTCCATTTTGTGTAATGTAGAAAAGAAAAAAGAAAAATCGGAAATATTAACGGTGCACTCATCCTCGTCTCCCATTTTCTGCGGCAACTTCCTTTCTCTTGCGTGCCTCCGAAGTTCACGAGCGGCATCTCCGTAGCCGGCAATGGCGTGGTGGCACTTTCCATCGCTCCGACCTCGATCACCATGAAGCTCTCAGCCGACCTCAATCTCCCCCACAAGCTCGCTCTCTGCCTCCCGTCTTCTTCTTTCTCCCCCGGCCATGGCGACTTCTACGTCAGTGGCGGCCGTACTTCAGGCCTCTGCTCAAACAGGACCTCTCGGAGTCGCTCCTCATCGATCCTGTCAGCTGACCGCCCTTTCATGGCTCCGTATCTCCGTCCGACCTGTACTTCGTCGACGTGACCGCCATCAAGGTCAATCTGGCTCAGGTCCATTTCAAGGCATCGTCGTTAGCTATCGACAAGAACGGAAGAGGTGGGACCAAAATCAGTACTCTGACTCCGTACACGGTCCTCCACTCGGCCATCTATAGTGCTCTGGTTGCGGAGTTTTTGAAGCAGGCGGCGGAGAAGAAGATGAGGAGAGTGGACCTGATCACGCCATTCGGGGCGTGCTTCGACGCAAGGAGCATAAGGAGTGGAGTGGCGGGGCCGGACGTGCCGGCCATGGCGCTGGTGCTCCCGAGTGACGCGCAGTGGGGGATCGAAGGGGTGAATTCGATGGTGAGGGTGAGCGAGGAGGTGATGCGCCCGGGGTTCGTGGATGGAGGGTCGACGCCGATCACTGCCCTCGTGATCGGGGCGCACCAGATGGAGGACAATCTGGTGGAGTTCGACGTGGCTGTGATGGCGTTCAGGTTCAGCAACTCGCTCCTACTTCGCAACACCGGTTGCTCCCATTCTTGAGGTTGAGGATGGATGTTGCTGCATTTTCAAGCTTAGTTTTCTTTTGTTCTTGTTGTATAATTTAATGAGTTTTGTAACAGGTTTTGACCACGGTCAATATATAATGCTTTTATAACATTTTGTAACGATTTTCAATTAAATGCAAAAATCAATGGACTCTTTTTTTTACCAACAAATCGTTACTCCATACATAATTGAAAAGAGAAACGTAAGTCAAAACAAATATATTGTTTTTCCTCTTTAAATATCTTTCATTTATCTATTGGATTGTACACATAACATTATTCATCTTTCTTCTGTTATTCTGCTCTGTTGTATTTTGGATGATACTAATAGAACTTATCGCATTGAGCTTTTTACTCTAAGGCGCGAAATCATTTTAAAGATAGCGCATACACGCCTCAAACAATTTATATTATTTTATTCATCTTTTTCGAAAGATTTCCAACTATTTTCGTTTTCATATTCTCTAAATTTTTCCAGCAGATATTGCTATTAACTGAATATCTTTAGTCTGACAACCCTTAAGCTAGTTTATTAACTAATTTACAATTACAGTCTCCATCATATCCTCCCTGTCTCCCGTGCTGCATCAAAGGGCCGCCTGAGAGTAGATCAGCAAACTGGTGTTAGGAGAAGATGCAGTGGAGCTCGATTCCCGGCCTTGTAGGCGAAGAAGGCGGTACACGAAAGCAGCCACGATGGCCCCTATAACCGGCGCCATGATGTATATCCAGATGGACTCAAAATCCCAACTGAGGATCGCAGGTCCTAACGATCTCGCTGGGTTCATTGATGCTCCCGATACTGGCCTGGGAATTAGCAAACAGAGCTCAGGATGTCTGACTGAGTAGCTTTCAAAAGAAAAGTTTATCCTGATGAAATTGCAGATGGGAACAAGCGTTCACGCTCACCCCGCGATCACTACGGCGAGTCCTATGCCTATTCCGATGACAAATCCAGATAGCGGGCCGACCTGCAAAGTTTTCAACGTAATGATAAATTTATCACATTCTCTGACTTGGGCTATTGTCTCCAGCATATCTGTACAATGGGTATTGAAGCGCAAAATTTCTGTCTTACTGATTGATGATTGTAAGTCAATCCCGCGATTAGGAAGACCATGATGAATGTTGCCAAGAACTCCACCCAGAAGGCAGAAGCCAGGCCTCCGAGAGGCCGTGTGATCATGAGACTCGATTCAACGCCGTAGACCATTGCTCCAACATAGGTCGCCAATACTGAACCTGTCAACTGAGCAATAATGTAGAGTGGAACCTGCAAAAAATAGAGAGAACATCAACAAATGTCTCTGGCGTTTCTGGTCATGGAAATTGGATAATTAGTGAGGCACACACTCTAGACCACGGGAAGTGACCGTAGATTGCGAAGGCGATTGTGATGGCTGGATTAACATGAGCATCAGAGATGGGCCCTAGAGAGAATATAATGATGACTATGGTCATCCCAGCCGTGGCGGCGTACCCCATTAGGCCCACTTCACCTTTTAGCAGCTGTGTCATTGATAGTATTGCCGATATGCAGTACATCAGTATGAAAGTTCCTATAGCCTCTGCTAATACCTGCAGTTGAATGGAACAGAGACATCCACTGAGCTATTCTTATGGAAGATTTTGAAGCTAGTGAAAATTTAGGTCAGAGCATCTAGCTCACCATACGAGCAGTATTAAGCTTCGCTCCTTGTGGAAAGTGACCGAGGATGAAATCTTTAAGCACTGAACAATCTCTAGTTCTCAGTTTTACGTTGCGGCCGCTCTCTTGATCCTCCATCGAGGGACTGCTTGCGGGCGATGCTGCTTCTTTGGGGAACTGGTTCATATTCAAGCCTGTCGTCATGTCATCCACACCCCCAAACTGCAAGACTTTAACAGACCAGGTCTAAGACTCTTTTTAAGGATGTCTTGGACAGATATGGCAGAAGCACGGTCGAAGATATAGCAGCAGAGGATTAGGTTGATCGGAGAGACGATGCTTATACAGCCGTGTCGTTCACATGATATTCACACCTAATCACAAAGGTCAAGTCCCGGAGGCAAGTGCAGAGAAAGACGAAGACCCTTCAGCGCGATTCGCATGTTGCTCCCAGAAGTAGGAACAAGAATGAACTTGCGCTGCTCAACTGTCTCTCTTGAGAAGTTGAACAATTTCGATTCCTACACATCTTGATTCTGGGTGGACCTCCCCTTTTCCCGTTTACACTATAAAGTGGGGATATAATAAGTTTCCTAAAATCAATTATCGACTTCTTCCAATCTGAGATTAAAGAGTGTGATAGGCTTGCTATGAATGCTTAAAGTACTTGCCAGTCGACTGACATGGTCCAATTGCATTCGCTAAATAGGCAGTGAAGCGGGTTCAGACTACGTTTAATCGAATTTATTTCATAAACGGGTCAATTTATTCTCAATTTTTTACTAAAGATAATTCTTTTCTTTTACGGATTGACCCTTAGAAACCAATGGAGGTCATTGGGACACTTGATCTAATATTGCACATGGAACAATCAGCAGGGGTCCTACTAAATCTAATATTGTATCAAAGTTGAAGGTTGATTGGTGTTAAATGCTCATTCTGTTATAGTGTTTGGTAAAATCAATTATATGACTTCTTCCGATCTGCAATTCAAGAGTGCGATAGGCTTGCTTTATATGCTTTGAGTAAAGTACTTGCTAATCGATTGACATGGTCTAATTACGTTCGCCAAATAGACAGTGAAGTGGATCCATACTATGTTTAATTGAGGGAAAAGTACAAAAAAGAAAAAAATTCTTAAATCTATGACATTGATATCAATTTAGTCTTAAATCTTTTAATTTGATCAATTTACGTTTAAATCTTTTCATATTGATACCAATTCAGTTCATCGGCCAAATTTGGCGTCGACACCGACGTAGACATCTGCCGCCGATAAATGCCGACATGACAATTTTAAATAATTTTTTTGAATTTTTTTATTAATTATTTCCTTTTCTTTTTTATTTATTTTTTTTTTCCTTTTCTTCCTCTTGGTTTTCTTCTTCGGTACTGGCCGACCAGCCATTGGGCGAGGGCTGCAAATCCCTCACCGGCTATTGTGAGGGTCATAGCCTTGCCCGACGTTGGCAAGGGCTTTATGGCCCTTGCCTAGGGCCATAGGTGAGGCGACTTTGCCCAGATCTAGGTGAGGCCAACCTTGCCTTGGCTTCGTTGCTGGTGAAGGCAGCCTTGCTTGCGGCTGGCAAGGCCATGTTGACATTTGCCAAGGCCTGGGCGAAGGCCATCATGGCCTAGCCTAGATTTGGGCAAAGCCATCTTGCCCGTGGCCCTAGGCGAGGTCGGGTGAGGGCTTCGTAGCCCTCACTAGTGGTCGACGAGGGCTTGGTGGCCCTCGTCTAGTGGCTGGCAAGCTTGTAAGGAATCCAAGGAGGAAGAAAAGGAAAAAGAAAAGAAAAAGGGAAAAGAAGTAAAAAAAAAAAAAAATTGATACAAAATTTGAAAAATATAAAATAAGAATTATTAAAAATTGCCACGTTAGCATTGCCTGAACGGCCAACGTCCACATCAGCACCGGCATATCAAAATTGATTGGATAGACTGAATTTGTACCTGAATTTGTACAAATATGAAAATGTTTAGGACTAAATTGGTTTAATTGAAAGATTTATGACTGAATTAGTACCAATGTCATAAGTTTATGATTTTTTTGGTAATTTTCCCTTTAATCGAGTTTTTGTTATACACAGGTCAATTTATTCTCTTGGTTATACTAAACATACCTTTGTTTTTTTTTCCCCTCATATTGACCATTTTAAACCAATGGGGACTATTGGGACACTCGATCCAATATTGCACATTGCTTAGACTAGTTAGCATTGATTCCTCAAAATCTCACGTGGTATCAGAGCCGATAGTTAATTGGTGTTTAATGTCCAATCTATTTTGGTGTGTGGTGAATATCTTAAGGAAAGAAACAACCTTATGATCAAACGCAATTTTCGAGTAATGGGCGTTGTGGTGTAACAATCCCAATGATAGATTTCATAGTTTGGTATGTAGAAAGAGATTAGGCGTGAAAGTGGGAGCAATGAAAATTTAAGTTGAGATATGTTGGTGTGTGGACGATGAAGGAGATTAAAGTTTTGGTGTAGAATGATAGGGAGCAGAACCAGCAGTGAGCTCACACGTGTGGGGGAAATCATTAAAATATACATGTGAGATGTACTAAAAAAGTCTCACATAAGATAATTAGTGTGATGTGAAATAATGAATATATCCAATAATATGTGTTCAATTGAATATATTGATGAGCTCAAACATAAGTTCTCTAAGGAGAGCATGTGAGAATGCATGTAAAATTTTATGGGACCACACTCGCTACCGGGGAGTGCTCATGCCTTTATTTTAGCTTAATCCTTTTTAACAAGGGAAGTGCTAAAATATTTAAATTAATATTAAATCTTACTTTTATTTAATAGTTTAAGTTTTTAGAATAGTGATCTCCCAAAAAATACACTTTAGAATCAAATTCAATAAATTAATTCTTAAGCTTGTCGACACGAACTTAGACAAATATTATGTACGTCAGACTGAAAAAAAAGAGAGTAAAGCGACAGACATAAAGGCATGTTCACAAGATTGGCTTCTTAAATGGACGTAAATAATGATTATCGCGTGGTTGACTTATTCCTCGCTCATTTAGGGACGCACTCACAGGCAGCCAAATTAATTTGTAAGTAGACACTAATGCAATGTTACTCAATCAGAAAATCACAAATTAAGGAATCCCACTCCAAAAATTATGAAAAGTAGAAAATATAACGAATACTAGAAATTATTTAGCGAGCCTACTACATACACCAAATTGTATCTGGACCGTTTGATTTGGTGAGACTTACGTACTATTCACAAGAGATTCACATTCATTAGATTTTGAATTCAATTTAACGAATATAACTTGCCCATTTTCTATTATCTCCATCCACAACAAATTGCGGGAAGCCAATCTTTCATAGTTTCGACCAAAAAAAATATCCTTCATATTTAATGCACCAATTAAACTTATCATTATCTTCTCAACTAACCCAAAAAGAACAAGGATTAATACTATGAAAAACTCTAAACCGATATACCTATAATAAATTTACGCAAACTAATTTTTTTGACTATAAAAATTCCAAACTAATATATTTGTAAAATGTTAAATTACTGAGTTAGATATCACATAATAGTTTATGAGTATATAAGTTGAGGTTTGACTCTTGTCACAGGTATATCAATTTGTAATTTTCAGTGGTAATAATTTAATTTAATGAAAATTAATGGATGATAAATTTATTACAAATGAAAAAACTAATTTGGGGTGAATTTATTACTCGTGTACTGATTTGGAATTTTTCGCTGTATCATCCATTATACAAAAACATTGACATTCTAATGATTGTTGGAGAAATTAATTGGTGCCAACTTAGTAACTTGGTGGCTGGAGAAAATATTAGGTACTGTTTGGATGCCAGCATGTGAAAATCCCACCTCATTCATTGGGCGCCGCCTAGGCCCCACCTCTCCCTCTTTCTTAATTGATTTCAGTTTCCTCTCCCTCCGCTCTCTCTCTCTCTCTCTCTCTCTCTCTCTGCAGCAGCAACATAGGCTTTTGTCGCCTCTCAGCCTAGCTCTCCTTCTCTTAGTTGATTTCAATTTTAGCAAAGAGGGACTTTCTCTCTCCTATTCACTCTCCTCTTCGCTTTGCATTGCTCTTTCTCCGACTCACGATGGAGCCCGTCGTCAAACAAACTGTGATGCCGCCTCTGCATCCGCCTAGTCTGTTGCCTCCGCTATCCAATAAAACCACGCTGAACGAAGCTGTGTGTTCTCTCTCTCTCTCTCTCTCTACCGCTGCGTCACCTCCACCCCTAGTCCAAGAACAAGCCCAAGCGCCCCCTTTGTACGCTACCCCGATCCCTCCCTTAGCCCTTGCATCCTTGAGATTCCCTACGGCTCTAATGTCCTGGCCTCCCAAACCTTTGCCAAATCCAGCGAGGATAACCTCGCCTTTGCTGTGAGGCCGAGCCCTTGCCAAATTCAACGAAAGCGACCCTGACCTATGGCCGGTGAGGGTCGCTACACCCTCACTGATGCCATCACCTCCTAAACCCTTGCTAGATCCAGCAAGGGCGACCCTCGCCCTGATTGTGAGGGTTGAGCCCTCCCTAAATTCGACGAAAGTGATCCTTGTTGGCCACAGGTGAGGACAACACCCTTGCCAGCCTTCACTTGTGGCCAGTCTCCAACCACCAGAGGTGATCACAGTCTTAGTTGGGCCAATTTAACACCTAATCCAAGGATCAACCTGCACAATATTAGTTCTTAATTTTTGGGACTGAAGACCAACCTTGTTAAGCTTGGGATTGAGAACTGGACCGCATCTATTGATTCGATCCGATCTAGGTCAATCCGAGACCAACCGATTATTTTTTGTTTTCATTTTTCTTATACTTAAAAGGACATATATTGTTTCAAATTATATATCCATCAATAATGTGACGTTGAGCAACCGGAATATGAACCTCAAGACATATCAAACACACACACACACACAAAAGATAAGGTAATGACAAAAATTTACACTTACTAAAAGCAACAAACCGTAAAAATGAACATACAAGGCGAAGTAATGAAGGCAAGCAACAAGGTGAGTGAACAAAAGTGAGCGACAACTCAAGTAGGTGAGTGAGGTTGAGACGAGTAAAAAGGGTTTCTTTCTACATTCTAATTTACATAATAAACTGAACTGTGAAGAGAACAAATCACATGCCAAAGGGAAAGAAAAGAAATGGAAAGGGAAACAAACAAAGAAATCGGTGAAGAAGAGAGAAACGAATGCGAGAGGGAGAGGGAGTTGCAGGTTTTCTGAAAGGTGAGCCCATGAGTAACACCTGGAATGGACTTGTGCATTGCTGAGTTGGTTATCCCAACTTTACCTAATAATTTCTCGGCAGGATATGACCATCTTCTTATAGATTTTCCCATTAGTTTTTTTCTCTCTGGCGTGCAATGAACACGTTATGCTATTTTGATTTCACGTTAGTCCATTGCAAATACAAGGGAGATATTGCAGAATGAGTTAAGATAAGGGGACCGCAGGGGCCCTAACGCAATGTTGACCTGCCCCAGGCACGTCAAGATCTTGAGGAGCAACTGGAGTTCTGAAGGAGGAGCGAGTTGCTGAACCCAAACGTCGACGACCCCACGTCGAACTCCACTAAATTATCCTCCATCTGATGAGCTCCTATCACGACTGCTGTCCTTGGCTTCGATCCTCCGTCCACAAACCCCAGGCACATAACGTCCTTGCTCACCCTCACCATCGAGTTCGCCCCTTCCATCCTCCACTGCACGTTGCCTTGGAGCACCAGCACAATTGCCGGCACGTCCGGACCCGCCTTCCCGCTCCTCACCATCTTCGCATCGAAGCAAACCCCGAACGGTGCAACCGGCGACGCCTTCTTGATCTTCCTGTCCATTGCCTTCTTCGTGAATTCATTCACCAGAGGCCTGAAGATCGCTGAGTGGAGGACCGTGTACGGAGTGAGAGTGCCAATTTTGGTCCCCCCGATGCCGTTCTTGTCAATCGCGAGGATCGAGGACTTGAAGCTGATCGGAGCGAGATCAACTTTGATGGAGGTCACGTCGACGAAGTACTCATCAGAGGGCTCGCCTTCGCTGTAGACAGGGGCCCGTTTCACTGGGTTGACGAGTAGCTGAGTGCGGAGGAGCGTTTTCACGAGGTCTTTCTTGATCGGAGGTCGTATGTATGGGCCGCCGCCGACATAGAGGTCGCCGTGGGTGGATCCGGAGGAGGAAGAAGGGAGGCAGATAGCGAATGTGCGTGGGAGATTGAGCTGCGTGGAGAGCTCGGTGGGGAGCGAGGCCGGGTTCCTCGCGAGCGCGACGATGCCTTTGGTTGATTTCGACAGTCCCTTCGCCCAGTCAGAGCCGTCGTCCAGGCAAGAGAAAGCAAATTGTTGCTGGAAGTGAAAGAAAGAACATTAAAAAGGTATAATCATCTCGGTTTGGTGAGATTTCTCTGATTTATATCTCCATTTTCTCTTAAGTTTGCCTCAATTCAATGATATTCGACTTACAAATTTACTGGCGGACTTGTACTTGATCCCGTCCGGGGAGTGCAAGGCCAGGACGTCCACGGCCAGGCCTGAGCCCAGGATAACGTCCAGGAACGGGCTCGCCGCATAGACGCCGCACGTGTCGTTGGTGCAGCCGGGCCTGGCGGGGCCGTAGCAGCCGTTGCAGCTGAGGCCGCCGGCGGCCTCGCACCTGGAGGAGTTGCAGTGGACGGGACGGTAGGAGGAGGACTCGTAGCCACTGCAGTCGAGCCACGTGTACTCACCCGCGAGGTCGAGGACCCCGTTCATGGCGGTGGCGGGAGTCCCAAGCTGGAGGGTGGTGTAGTACTGGTTGGTGGCGGCATCTTTCTTGACGGGGAATACGAGCGGAGAGGGTTTGGCTGTGGGCACCGGGGCGGCGGCTGACGAGGGAGTGGAGGAGGCTAAGCCTAAGATGAAGGTCGAGAGGAAAAAGGGAATGAGAGAAGGTGTTGACATTGGTGGAAGGTGGGATTGATCGCATGGAATCAGCCTATGGCTGCTCTCTTGAGTTATAATGCATGCCACCGTTCTCCCGAGTAATGTTCATTTTACTTTTTGCTAGTTCAAGCGCACGAGGTCAGAACCGGTCCGCCCACCTTAGATGAAATCCCGTTGGACGACCGATCATTTAATACAAGATTTAAGGCCACACCTAACTCGAAATATCTCCGGTACAATCATTAGCTGGACACGGAGGACTTCTCAAGCCAATGTTGACTGTTGACCGTTGACTGTTGACTATTGACTAATAGTACTAACCCTTCGGTATCGCGAAGGCCGTAATTGCTTCACTTTCTACAAAACCAGAGCCCTGTAGATTAATTCAAGTGATTGGAGAACATGCGCGGTTATTTTCCCCCTCGAAACCATGAGATTTTGAGGTCGTTTTCCTATAATGCGATCATTCTGCTTAGAAAGGTTAGTACACGACACATGGAATATAATGTGGGAATTTCTATGGTCTCTACAGGCATTACCGTCGTGTACCTAAGGGTATTGTGTTGTGCCTTCTATACTTCACAAATACTTTAAGACTGTATTGATAGTCATAATAAAATTCTGGATAAGATAAACTTTATTCTATTATATATTTGGTACTTGCTCAAGATATGACAAAGTTAGATATAAAGAGATATATGCTAGATAAAATTATTCTATGGGGATAGTGTGATAAAAGTGAATAAGATTTATAATATCCATAATGCTAAATTTATTTTTCCTAAATAACAAAATTTTTAAATTTTTAAATTTAAATTATATTTAAATATAAATGATATATGAATTTTAATTTAACAAAAAATAATTTGGTATTTTTAATTTAATCTTATTTTTATTTATACTTTCGAATTTAATTATATCTTATAAAAAAATTCAATTTTATAAATATATATTTATATTTATTACATTTTTAAAGTATTTTAGTATTTTAGATATATTAGTATTGTTTACTATTCACTAGATTTTTATTAGAAGGGGAAAAAAGAAAAAATATAAAAAAAAAAAGTACACAAGAGTGTCGCGAGATTTTCACCATATTCACTTGTGAACTTTTAGGTTCATTTATATTGATATATTGTTTATACAAAATAATTTACATAATATAATATGATTATATCCAACTATACTAGTGTGATTTACTAAATGCTGGATAGGATATTGCAAATTTATCATATTTCATATCTTATCATATTCAGTTTTATTTTCATTAGAAATATAAACAATCAAACGAAGCCTAAAAGTTTTCAATGAAAGATTGAATTCTGATATGGCCCATCCCTAAAATTGGATTTTTCTAAGATTTGTAGAAGTGCGGGACGAAACTTACTCAATAATTGTCTGTAAAATTCTGAACCTCTCCCGTATGAAACTTATGAAACCTTGCATTTTCCAATCCATTTTGTTCTCTTACGTAATTATCCACGTGGGAATTTGGTTCCATGCGATTTCTCCACCTTCCAAAGCATCGACGGTTGGATAACTCTTGGAGAAATTAATGGCACCCACTCAGCGGCTCAGCAACTTGGCGCCGGGAGATATATTGGACTTTGGGATAAAGTTAAAATAAAATCAGTCATTCCCTAACTAGGGATTAAGAAACTTCTATCTCTATAGATGACCAGCTTTCCATATATTTTTTCTCTAGTTTTCTTTCCGGGTACAATACTGCTTTTTAATAAAAAATTCCAATCTAAAAACTAAAAAGCAAGAGATCACGTAGACCTCATAGTCAAATAATGCGAGATATTTCAACACTTATTCTCATGTGTAAGTTGGATTAAAAGAGACGTGTAGAATTTGACCAACATTATAGACTAAAGGTGTGCAAAAGAACCAGAATCTGCCTAAACCGCCCGGAATCGGACCGGAACCGCCCGGAATTGGTGGTTCTTGAGGGAACCGGTCCGGTTCCCAGTTCCAATTTATAGGAACTGGTGGGTACCAGTCCGGTTCTCGGTTCCATGTGCGGATCCGTCCACCCGCCCACTCGGACCGAACCGATTAATTTTTAATATTAAAAAAATTGAAATTACTAATTAACAAATCCTGTTGAATTCTCTCTCTCTCTCTCTCCATCACCACCATTTTCCAACTTCAACTTCATGCTCGTTAATCGACCCACCATTGAAAACCCTACCAAGTCCCGAGAGCCTGCGGCTCTCCAAGCTCCCTTCCTTCCCTAAAAACTTGAAAGATCTCAAATTTGAGGTTCCCTAGCTCGCCATCCTCCATTGACGCTGCAGAGCTCCGTCACTTCCCGGTGAAATGGCATGGCAGGGAGCTGCAAAACAGTAATGAAGAAACCCTAAAACACCGCCTCTGCCCCTCCAAATCCAAGTACCAGAACCCTCCCAAGTACCCATCTTTCTTCCATCCGCACACATGCGAAGAAGCAGGGTTACATGAGGAGGAGAAGAAGAATAGGTCTAGGGTTCGCAAGGATAGCAACACGTCCGTCCATCCCTTTCTTTATTCAGCCCTCCGAAAAATTGCCGCCGCCCTTGACAGCAGCCATCCGTCCGTCCCTTTCTCAATTTGGCACTCCGAAAAATTGCCGTCGCCCTCGACAATAGTAGGTCCGTCCCTTTCTCTATTGGTGAGACCGGTTCCATGGATCCACCCAGAAACTGGACCGGACCAGCAGTCCGGTTCCCGGGTGGATCCTTGCAACAAATGGGTGGATCTCGGTTCCACTTTTTTTTGGAACAGTCCTAGCGGACGTTCCGGTTCTAGGTCGGGAACCGCCCGCTCGGACCATGCACACCCCTAGTATAGATGCACACACGAGGCCAAACTCGCTTCGATACCACTTTAGAACATTTGACCCAAAAAGTTGTGTTCATAAGTAGAGGCAAACTTGATGTGTATAATGAGTATATAATTTTCTTTATGAATTGACTAGAGATATTTTGACAATTTTAATTTCGAACAAAGTACGTTGCAAATTCACGGTAGATATTGCAGAAGTGCTAAGTTATGGACCTCAGGGGCCACAATGCAAGTTGACATCCCTCTGACAATGCAAGTTGGCACGATTTGAAAGGGACAATCCCGGGTCCCATGGGTGTTCTGTTCAAGATGAAGAAGAACCAATTTGGCATGTAGGACAGATTGGCCTTCGCTTGTTGTTTGAGACAAAACAAATCGGAATTTGTAAAATAACATCAAATTGCAAGTCGGTAGAATGAACGGACCGCGTTAAGGACTAAACCTAGGTTTTAACAGATTTTGTCCATATATTCAGTTAGGGGATATCAATGAGCTAGTTTTTGCAGCTTCTCATGTACGTAAATGTAATTGACCAGGTTAACAAGTCATTGCAAAAAATGTCAAGAAAATGTTATACCCATCATACAACAATCATTTCAGCCTTAAATCTTTCAATTGTATTAATTGAGTCTTAAACTTTTGATGATTTATCAATTTAATACTAAATCTTTTAATTATGTCAATTTAGTTCTAAATCTTTTACTAAAATGCTTTACACTCAGCTCCTCATCAACCTTGTGAATCGGGCCCTCATCTACAGCGAAGGAGAGTGTAGCTACCATCAAAGTTGATTTCACTCTAATCATATTCAAGTCCTCGATTCTCACAATTGACAAGAACGGCGTGTGGGACTAAATTAATACTATTAAAAGATTTATGATTAAATTGACAAATCATTAAAAAGTTTACGCCAAATTGGCATAATTAAAAATTTTATGACTGAAGTGGCTGTTGTACAATAAGTTAATGACTTTTTGGATAATTATCCCACAAACCATTCACGTAATGGATCCATGGTTCATTAAAATTTAAAAAATGGATCCAGTTCCCTCCACATACAAATCAAATAACTTCTTCCTCTTTCGATCATATTTCTTTGAATATACTTGTTACTTTTATTTATTTTCTTCTAGCAATCTAATAACTTCCAAACCCTAATGGGAAAATTACTATAAAAGTCATAAACCTATTAGAATTATGTCTAGTCAGGTCCTAAACTTGTTTTTAGTCAATTGAGTCATAAACCATTTGTAATTGTGCTAATTCAATCTATTTGCCAAATTTGGCATGCTGGCATTGACGTGGATACTTTTTAATAATATATGAATTTTTTTTTTTTTTCGAAATTTTGAATTATTTTTCTTTTCTTTCTCTTTATTTTTTTCTCTTACTCCTTACTTTGGCTGGCCGTCGGACCACACTGATCAGCTAGAGGCAAGGGCTGGTCATCAGGTTGAGGCGACCTTGCCAACTAGGGGTGAGGCTCATTTCACCATCACCGGGTGAGGGCGAGCTCGGCTAGCCACTAACGAAGGTGGCCGTGGCCTCGCTAGCCATGAGTGAGGCCGCCTTCACTTGTGGCCGGCAAGGCCATGGCAAGGTTGGCCACATCTAGATTTGGGTGAAGTCGCATCGCTTGTGGCCAGCGAGCCTTATTGACAAGGAAAATATTGGGTACCCTAAAGGGACCACGTAAGCCTTATCCTAAACCATTCACAAGTCAACATGCGTCCTTGGGGCCCCATGTGCTAGCCAATTTCAAAACTAGTGTGCAAGACGGCCTCTTCTCTCTCTTCTCTCTAGATGAGCATCTTTCTCCTCTCTCTTCTTACTCTCTCCACACCTTTTCAACCTGATGACATTCTCTCCCACTCTTCCCTCTCCGACGACAGTCATGCTCCCTCTTGACAATGGCCTCTCTCTCTTTGCTCCACGGCCTCTTCCTCTCAATGGCATTCTCTTTGCTCATTTTGTGGCCTCTCTCTTCCCAAATTGCACTCTTTCTTGATGATTGATTTCACTTGACTTGTGACCAAGAAGCAATCGCTCTGTTCTCTCGTCTAATCTTTCATCAATGAGTCACTTCCATGCTCCGCTTTGCTCAAAACCGTCTCTCTCGAGAAGTCATAATTCTGCGATGACAAGCCTTGCTTTCAGTTTTGTCGCAACCAAATTTTCGAGTGTAAACCACCTAAGATTTGGCTAATGGATTGTTAAGCCTAAACTTAACTCGGGCTCTCCCAAACCCATACCAATTCGCGACTTAAGTTCAAGTTCTTAGCATGCAATTGATTTTTAAATCAGGAGTCACCACTAATCTATTTTTTTGGTGGGTCGATTAGAAACCTAAGTAAAGTAACGGGAGTTTCACTTTACTCCTACGAACCAAAGACTATGGGTACGGGGACTTGGTTACACTAGACTTCTCTAATGCCCTTTCGGTACCATTTCTTTTTATTTTCAAAAATGTTTTTGCAGGCAGCTTAAATTGATTTTAAATCTATTTCCCTAACATGTGAGGTGATCATGCAGGTGTGCAATCCACCAATTTAACATCTAGATAAACAATAAATAAATTGCAAAAACTTACCTTAAAGCAACGAAAGCATCTGTAATGTTAAATTAAAATCCACATCAATAACCCTAGATATGGTTTCTAATTAACACGTGATTTCTTTTTCTTTTTAACTTGATTAATGAAAATCATGCAATATGCAATGCAATATTAACTAAATGAACTAACTCTAATGATATGCAATTTCTAATTAAATGGACCTAGTAACAATCACTAAATGACGTGCATTTCATGAATCTAATCCTATATGACATGCGCATGATTTTTGTATTTTTTTTTTGTAATTAAAAATAACTAACAATAAAAATCTAACTAACGCGAGATATTATCTATTTTAAGTTAGGAAATAGACTTATATGAATCCCATCTTAACTTAGAAATTTATCTCGACATGCAATTTAATTCAAAGAAATTATCTAGCCTAGATAATTATTATATCATGCATTCTAATGTAACCATAAAAGAATCTAATTATTCTATCATGCAATTCTATCTAGGAAATTAATTCTAATATATATGATATGCAAATGCAATCTTTTTGTATTTTCGAGATAAATAAAGCAATTAAAAGATAAACACTAAATCATTCATAATCATCAAAGATATCATACATCGTTCGAATCGGGAACAATATCCAAATCAGCTTGATTATCTCGCTAATAAAATCGATAAATTGATCTTAAGCCTTAAAGATCAAGATATCAATTTTATTCCCGCGTGATTAATTATTCCATCTAAAGCCTTATAGATGGAATAAAAAATCAGTGTGCGGTTGCGAATTAGGAAATAAATCCTAATTGAAAGTTATGTCTATCACCCATGGATATGAACACTAGATATTAATAGACACATATTAGGCAATAAAATACCGAAATCAAATTTGGATAAAATAATTACCTAATATTGCAAGAATTATTGCCATGTTCGAGCTCGACAGAATCGGCTTGACGGATGACCGGGAATAGCTTGTGGGTGAGGCTCGGCAAAAGTGGTGGTGTAGCCGACATCGAGGAATCTTTGCGTGACGATGCGAGGCAAAGCCGAGAGTTGGATACCGTGTAATCGTTTTCGCCTGCAAAAGCAATCGATCACCGCGGAAGCTGCCGGACAAACGTTGACTTAAGAAAACGTTGCGGTGGAGAGACCAAGGCAGTAACTTGGTAAGGCTCCGAGATCAGCGTCGATTGGAACTTGAACGCGTGACCAGAGGATGGAATTCTCGACTGGGGCGTCGATTGGAACTTGAACGCGTGACCAGAGGATGGAATTCTCGACTGGGGTTATTGGCGTCCCTCGAGAATATCCTGCAGTTGCTTGATGAGGCACGACTAAGGCTAGTCGTGGCGGGAACCTTGCTGAAAACCTGCCATGGAAAAGTTAATCACGACAATAAAGAGAAAAGCTTGCTGGACGTGCGATGACGTGAGGAGCTACTGCAACGTCTTCAATTTTTGTGAAACACAATCAATTCCCCCTTAAAGTTGACCACCCCTCTTTTACTGGGAACATCTATGCCCTGATTTTTCTTTTCTCTCTTCATGCATGGATTTATGCATGGGTGCTGCAGAGAAGTGGAGGCACGCGTTCCCTCTCTTCAAGTTTGTCTTGTAGTCGAATCTGTTGGGTTCACGAAGAAGACCTGCAAAACAAAGGCGGACTCGACCAAAGGCGTAGTGGCTGGAATTCGTCGAGTCTGCACTGGATTGAAGAACAGGAACGCCGAAGGGACTCCTGGTGTACTCGGTCAAAGATTGGCAGTAGCGTCGTGGCTGTGTGTGGCAGTGCATTAAACATATAATAACCACGTCAGGAAAGCGAAGCCATGAGAAAACCAGAAAACTCTCCTTCTATTATTTTCAGGTGTCCACATGGGTATGATATGTGCCCTTTTACGTGACTATAGAGAAAGAAAAGCGGAATTTTTATTGAGAATTGAAAACTCCTTGATAGCTTGATGATCTCCTCGGTTTGGTCTCAGCGCGGCAGCAGCTTCATCGATAGGGAATCCGTGGTGGTGTCACGTGCGGAACGACGATGGGACTCTGATTACGGGTTGCTCGGCAAAGCCTGCTGGTCCAGTAAATTCTCGGCCAGGGAAGGAACAAATCACTGTAGGGACTTCTCAATAGAGGCTCAGTGCTCGCTGGACAAGCTCGGCACAGCAGTTACACTCAGAGCACCACAAATTCGCTACTTTGCTTCAGCGAACCCGGACAAAATTGGAAGAAGACAAATTCACCGTTTTGACCAAAAGCCAAAACAACCCACGATCTTTGACGATCAGGAAGGCTGCGATGTGCGCGTGAGCTCGCTGATTTTTGCATCAGGATCACCGGGTTGGATTGCAGGAGCGTTGGACAGGAGAATGCAGAGCAACGAGCTATACACGTCAAGGGACGCTCGATAAAAGTAGTGGAAGCTGGTGGTGGTGTGAGATATAACCCCCACAGCAATATGGGAAGGGCAGTCGCGCGAGGGCACTGCAGAACATGATGGAGCACCGCAACACAATTCGTGA
Organism: Eucalyptus grandis; assembly: GCF_016545825.1. NCBI lineage: Eukaryota > Viridiplantae > Streptophyta > Magnoliopsida > Myrtales > Myrtaceae > Eucalyptus > Eucalyptus grandis. The sequence goes on along the minus strand of NC_052619.1, from coordinate 51,006,480 downwards.
CTTGTGTTCTCTCAATGTGTCGTGTCCTCTCCCAATGCTGGCCGTGTATGGAATTGTGTGGCCCCCTCTTTGCTTGTCCGTAGATGGTCCTTTTATAGGTAGGATTAACCTAGGTTTTTGAGGAAAGAGAATAAATCTGCATATTATATTTTAGAACAATGACATTTGTAGCCAAAAATTTTCTGATTCCTTTCCATCCACGTTCCTCGATCCTTTTACCCGCATCTTCGTAAAATCAGCCGAATTCTTTCTTCTTTTATTGGATTTATGTGTCCACGTGTGTCCCTGAAACAAATTTCTTCAAGACAAACCAAATATACCGCCATAGATACACATGAAGAGAATATCCGGTCAATATCTCCAAATTTTACTTCTTTTCTCTTCATTATCTTTCTCAGCAGAAACATTGGTGAGCCCTGGGATTTTTCTTTTTGCCCAAGCCAATTTTTTTTTGGAGTTCACGCATGAGTGGGCTCCTTGCCAGCAATATTGAATGTCCACTGCCAAATTTTGCATGAGATCCATGCAATGCAATTGTTATGCTAATGCTCCTAACATCTATGCAATTGATATTTTTTTTTAGGTATAAAATTAATCTCTAATTTTTTAATTAAAAGGGTCACCAAAATTTAGGTGTCAACAAGTTTCAATTTTTTTTCACTAGGTTTTTATGTTTGTTTCTTTGTTTTGGGTGAAGCTTGCATGTTGATTGCCAAAATTTCTTGTTTTGCCACAATGTGTGTAGGGGTGGTTCTTACCAAACGGAGAAGCAATGGTTTTGCTCTCTCGTCTAATCTTTGACCGCTTCCATCCTTCGCTCAGGTCAAAGCTATCCCTCCTAAGAAGCCCTACCTCTATAGCGTATTGCCATACACAAGAGGGTGAAATTTTTAATATTTCTTTGGTTGTCATTCCCCTCATTTAATTACTCCAATAGTCATGAAATCATTCCTTTTGGAAAGCTTGATGAGAAAGCGCAGTTCATCGACATGCGAGGTCCGATTTTTAAGTTGGTAGGTTGGGGAATTTCATAGAAATCATGGATTAGGACGTTGTAAAGTCATAGGATTTGATAGGAGTCAATTTGAAATAACGTTTTTTTTTGTTTTTGGCGAAGAATTAACGGTTTGGTCGAAGCAAAATTCTAAAATTTTTCCCTCAAACTCTGCATTGCGGAGAGCTTTGATTATTTGCAGCAAGTGACTTTTTGACGCATGAGAGCCATTTTGTTAGTGATTGAGTTTAGTTTACCTGATTCGTAATTGGGTATTGTTTTATTTGATTTTGATGTTGATCCCAATTTAATTAATGGGATTACGAGATCATCGGCTTGTAAAGCTACGTTGTTTGACTTTGATTATTCCCCATTTTGCAGGATTGAGTGAAGATCGAGGCAAATAGTGATCAATGAGCGAAAAGAGCAGAAATGCAAGAACGAATATCGAAAGCAGCGAATGTTTCAGGCTCGTCGTATACGAAGGACCAAATTCTCTCAACTGTGATATGGGCTGACCAAAAAGACGAGCTCAATGAGATCTTGGCAAGCTCGATGGCCATGGGCCAACCATCAGATCTCGGCGAGGTCGGCCACTCCTCCGCCATGGCAGATGTTGAAGACGAATATTAACCAGAAATTATGAACAGGTTAGGAACATCAAGTCATTCAATTTGGGTGCAAGCGATACATGATAATACTGAATTTTCTGGGTACATTCCTTCATATATTGCTGCTCAAGTTACTTTTGATACTATAAGATAAATTGTATCACCCTCACCACTAATGAGGTTACTTGTCAAGATTTTGACAATGAGATGGTTTCTTGGATACCGGCCTGCATCACAAAGGCTAGCATCTGGTCAACTTGATCTGGCCGTCTAGCTGATGACGAGGTGGATAATTTTTACTAATTTTTTAATTTTTTAATTTTTTGTTAATTCTTTTTCTTTTCTTCCTTCTTTTCCTTTTCTTCCCGATAATGGCCTCGAGGGTCTCGGCCTCGCCCCAGATCTAGGCGAGGCCTAGGGTCACCGACGAGGCCAACCTTGCCATGGCCTTAGGGGCTGCGAGAGAAGGCAACCTCACTAACCATCGTAGGAGTGATTGGTTCCTTGTCCGGTCTAGTTTTCAAGGACCGGTTCCCAATTTTGGGACCAGAAACCGATCACTTAGCAGAAAATGAAAATAAAAAATTAAGAAAATACAAAAGTTGTTACTATTTTTAGGTTTTATTACTATTATTTAGAAATTAAATTAATAAAAAGAGTCAATCTGGTCCATCAGTCCAATTTCCCCCCGAGAACGGGCATTGATCCCTCCGGGAACTAAACCAAACCGGCCGGTCCAAGAGGTTCCTAGTTTGGGCGGTCCAACATACTCACCCCTAGCCATGGGCAAGGCTATCTTTGCCCATGGCCCCGTGCTTTGCCAGCCACTGTGGAGGAAGAAAAGGAAAAAGGAAAGAAAAATTTTAAAAATTCAAAAAAGGTCAATTGGTGTACTCATCAAGACTTTGGCCAGCTAAAATCGATCGGATAGACTGAATAAGTTTGGGACTGAATTAACCAAAATAAAAAATTTAGGATTGAATATAAGTTCTTTACTTTTTTGGTAATTCCCCATGAGAATAACAGTTTGTTTTAGACCCCAAAAATATATATATATATATATATATATATATTGTGAGGTGCACTCATTATGGCTCACAATAAACTGTTACACTCACATTAATCTAAAGACTGTTATGCTAACAAAATCCAAGAGGAAAACATCATCGATAGAACTACCAAGGAAGCACTCTTTTTTTCTTTGGGGGGGTGTCCTCTATTGGTTCCGCCTTGGCTATTGTTTGATAGAGTGGCCAACATGACAAATGAAACATTTTTGAGATAAGTACTTCAAAAGTCCTAAATCTCGACATGAAAGTACAATTTAGTCTTAAAACTTTCAAAAAATGTAATTAAGTCATCAAACTATTTAATTGATGCAATCATATCCTTCTGTAAACCCCTTATCATTTGGTTATCAAAAAATATCAACATGACTTATTTATTTGTTAGAACGTAGTGCCAATGTGGCATTTTTTAAATAATTTTTGAAGAAAGGAGTCATTGATGTTGATACTCCTATGTTTTGGTCCATTTTGCATTATAATGAAATAAAAAAAAAAACCTGAAATTTGATAAAAGAAAAAAAATAAAAACGTGAGGGCCTACCTGTGCCCTGACTTGTGCGTCAACAACACTATCCCACTATCATCAAAAAGGGTTGGCGGGGGTTGCCGGGCCTCAATGGTGGTCATGGAGGTTGCGACCCTTGCCCAAGTCCGAAGAGGACCATCGCTAGCAAGGGTCAATGGTCTTCCAAATTTGGGTGAAGACGAAATGGGATTTGGTGGAGAGAAATTGGGACGTAGGCAATTGAAAGATGGTTTTAGTAAAAACTTAGTGTTGAGAAAACTTCATTGAGTGTTTTGAAGTTGACAAAACGTTTCCATCGGCCTAGTCGAAGACTTGCAAACTCTTCCATCAAAGTCCGAAGACCTCGGACCGCCAAACTCATGACTCAAAGTCTATCCTTATTAACGGTTTCTAAATTGTCGAAGAAGGCTTATCCAAAACTGAGTATTTCGTTAAGGATTTGATTCTATCGACTGAAGAAGATCTCTTGGCTGGATTTAGCATGTCGGAATCCATTATTCAAATTGAGATTGATTCAGGGATCTTGGATCCGTTGATTGGCATAATATACTTGGAAGGTTCTACTTATGAAAACCTAGATCCTGATTGTATGAGCGAGCATGATTGGTGGGCTATCGTCATATTCCTTAAACAACTCGAAATCTCCCTAATTGATTCTGTCCAACGGGTAGATTGGAAGAACTCTTTTGGTAAGTGCCAACGAGTGTGATGGCATGAAGGAGTATATAAGGAAGACGATCTAGTTGTTCGAGTATGTGCGCGATAGAAGAATTCCAAAGTCTGAAGCTCCTTGTTCTTAGTCAATTCATTTGTTGAGCGAAATCTTGTACTCAAAAGAGAGTTAATATCTTTGTGAGACTTTGAGGAAGTGTAGTAGAGTCTCTACACTGTGGAATCAAGGAAGAGTTTTCTTGTAACAACTCTTTTGATTCATAGTGAAATCCGGCCGGTGGGGCATTAGTGCGGAATAGTGGATGTAGGCTTGGATTAAGCCAAACCACTATAAACCCCGTGTTCCCATTCTCTTCCCTATGCTCTTTTACTTTAATCGTAACTTAATTTGTTTACAAGAGTCTAATTTCCTTTTCATAATATATTGTTGATTAGAATTGCACATTTCTCTCTAGAAAATTTGTTTTTGCACCTATTCACCTCCTCTAGGTGCTCATACTAGCTTTCACAATTGGTATCAGAGCTTGTATACTCACTTAAGTTGAAGTGTTTTACTTCAGAGTTAAAGATCCATATCTAGTATGTTAGCTCCGGGTCTAGTTGAAGGGCAAAGCAATACCAAACCGCTTTATTTTGATGGAAATGAATACAACATATGGAAAAACAAAATGAAGGCGTTCCTAAAATCAAAGGATCCTCCGAAATATGATGTGGTAGACAAATGAATTATTCCTAAAGCCGCACGATCTCGTAAAGAGGAAAAGAAACGTTGAGTCCATTGAAATGACTCAAGAAGAGATAACCAATAAACAAGCTCTTGATGCAAAAGCAATGTATTCTCTATATTGTGCACTATCTCTTATCGAATATAAGTAATATCTTCTTGTGAAACAGCTAAAGAAGTTTGTGATAGATTACACATCACCTATGAAGGAACCGATCGAGTAAAAGAAACCTAATCAACATTCTGCTCGGTCAATATGAAGCATTTAAAATGAAATCAGAGAATTTATCACCGACATGTTTAGTCGCTTTACAGAAATCGTGAATGGTCTTGAATATTAAGGTCAACCAATTTCTCGACCCATGAAGGTAAAACAAGCTATCAAAGCGTGGACTGCCCAAGGATTGGAATCACATAAAGACCTCAATAAGGGAGACACAAAGAATCATACCACTCTCTGTTGACGAATTGGTTGGGACTCTTCAGTCTTATGAAGTAGAGCAATTCAACGAAGATGAAGATCCTAAAGGTAAGAAATCTATTGCATTAAAATCTAATGATGATTCTGATGTCATAGATTCTAAAGACGATATGGATGATGAAGAGCTTGCTCTCATGATAAGAAGGTTCAGGAAACTAAATAGAAAGGGAGAAGATTCAATCCAAAGAAACAAAATTTTCAAAAGCCCAAAATAAATCGCCTGAGGATGATGAATCCAATAAAGATGTAGTCCGCTTTGAATACAAGAAAATGGACACATCGAGACTCCAATCGTCCCCTTCAAGAGAAAGAAATGAAAAGCTGAGAAATATCGAAATGTACTTAAAGTATAAACTTGGAGTGATACCGAATGTGAGGAAAGTGATGATGATTATGCCAATATTTGTCTCATGGCACAATCAGACTCAGATTCAGACTCTGAGACAGACTCAGACTCAGACTCAGACAGTGAAATCGAGGTAAGCAATTCAAAAATCCTTACTAAAGTCTCTAGATACATTGATGAATTGTGTCTTAGTCTCAAAACCTCTCTCAAAAGGATTTTCGAACTTAAAAGGGAAAATTCTGACCAATCAGCAATAAGGAAAATGTTTGGAAAGAGAAGGTCAAAGTTTAGACAAAAGTGTTACTACTTTGAAAGAAAATGCAAACAATCTTTCAAAAGAAAATGCATTCTTGAAAAATGATATCTCAAGTATTTCTAAAAGATTTTCTAGGATCGAGAAACTTGAAAAATTCTTTCAAAGACAAAGACCTTATTTCAACAAATTAGATTAGGAATGACTCCGTGAAACCATTCCTCTAATTGATTTTCCTAAAGTAAAGGAAAGAATTAAGTAAAGACCTATAAGAGATTCTTACAAAAATCATTTCCAAAAAGTTTTTGTAAAACCTGTAGGCCGCAGTGCTCTTAAATGTTCTAAGTGCAATAGCTCAGATCATTTTGAGAAAGAATGTCCTATGGTTTGGAAACCTGTTAAGAAGGTATGGGCAAAAACCGTATATTATACTAACACCAATGGACCCAAGAAAATATGGGTACCAAAGAAAGCTTGAGTCTCTTTTCTAAATGCAAGTCACTATCAAGAAAAAGATTAAATGGTACTTGGACAATGGATGCTCAAGACATATGACATGAGACTCAAATTGCTTCATAAAACTTGTACAAGTTAATGGTGGAAAAGTTTCTTTTGGAGGAAATAGCAAATGAAGAATTGTGGGATATGGAATCGTAAAGATTGGAAGCCTCATGATCGTAATGTTTCCTTAGTAGAATGACTCAACTACAATTTACCGAGTATCACCAACCGTGCAACACCGGTTTCAAAATCAACTTTCAAGAAGGAATATGTTCGGGAACCAAGAAGACTCGACTTAGTCTTTCACCGGTCGAAGACATGGGAATATCTACCTCTTGGATATCAAACCAGATGAAACCCAATGTCTAATCTCAATTCAAGAGGAAGCAAACTTATGGCACAGTAAAACTTGGACACATCAACATGAAGCAAATAGCCAAAATCTCAGCAAAGAAGCTTATTCGTGGACTACCCAAACCGACATACCAAAAGTCTAACCTATGCACACCATGTGTGTTGGGAAAATAGGTAAGAAACTCATTCAAACCAATAAATCAAGTATCCACTAATCATGTGCTACAACTCTTGCATATAGATCTCTTTGGACCAACCGTAACTCATAGCATTGGAGGTAAGAAATACGCCTAGTAATTGAGGATGATTATTCACGATTCACTTGATATATTTCCGGCAAGTAAGTCTGAAATCTTTTTCTTATTTTATAAAGTTTTAAAAGGTTCAAAATGAGAAAGTGTATGTTATTTCAAGTATACGGACAGACCATAGGTGAATTTGAAAATCTAGACTTTACAAAATTCTGTGATGAATCTGGTTTTCAGCATGTGTTCTCTTCACCATATACTCCGTGAGCAAAATGGAATCGTGGAAAGAAAGAATAGATCACTGCAGGAAATGGCTAGAATTCTTTTAATTGAAAGTAACATCTCTTCTTCGCTTTTGTGCCGGCGTTTCTACAAAAGGCTATATTATTAATAGAGTTTTCTTAAGGCATATTCGAGAAAACTCCCTATGAGTTATTTAAAGGAAAAAAAAAGCCAATTATTTCGTATTTTCATGTGTTTGGATGTAAATGTTTTATATTGAAAATGCAAATGATCGAGTTGGTAAGTTTAAGAAAAAAATGTGATGAAGGTATTTTCCTTGGATATTCTATCACAAGCAAAGCTTATGAGTATACAACAAAAAGATTCAATCTTTAGAGGAATCGATGAATGTCAAATTTCAAGACTTTATGCAAAATCAATTGATTCCACTCAACTTGAAGAATCAACCCGCTCCAGACTTACAAAGTCTAAATCTCCGTATGCCGTACTTTAAGACTATCAACAAATGATCATCGAAAATTCAAATGAGAAAATGATTAACACCACAAATCAACTAGCAATGAAGCATAAGTCCAAATATCCCAAAGATCTCATTATTTGTGATATTAATGAAGGAATTCACACAAGATCCAAAAAAGCGTGAAGAGTCTAGTGCCGTGACTTTATTTCAAATAGAACACAAAAGCATAGAAGAAGCTTTAATCGATGAAAGCTGGATTGAAGTTATGCAAGAAGAACTCGTGCAATTCAAGATCAATGATGTATGGGAATTGACCCCTTTAAACCGAAAGGTAAATCTATCTTTGGAGCTAAATGGGTTTTCGTAAACAAGATAAACGAGAAAGGAAAAGTCGTGAGAAACAAAGCAAGACTCGTGGGCCAAAGGATATACACAAGAAAAATGGATAGACTATGATGAGACTTACGTGCCGCAGTAGGTTAGAAGCAATTAGATTATTACTTGCATTTGCTTGTCATAAGAATTTTAGGTTATTCCAAATGGACATCAAAAGTACTTTCCTAAAATGGATTTATCCAAGAGGAAGTCTATGTGGAACAACCACCTAGTTTTGAAGACCCAAGGAAACTAGACTCTATATTCGACTGAAAAATGCCTCTATATGGTTTAAAGCAAGCACCTCGAGCTTAGTACTACGTACTAAGTAAGTTTTAATTCAAAATGGCTTTGTCAAAGGTAAAGTAGATACTACACTATTTATCAAAAAGAGAAAGCAAAAAGCTTTTTACTTGTTCAAATTTATGTTGATGATATTATTTTTGGATTCTAATAAAAATCAGGTAAGAAATTCTCTAAGTCTATGCGGATGAATTTGAAATGAGCATAATGGGTGAACTAACCTTCTTCTCGCTTCAAGTGAAACAACCGAATGAGGAAACCTTTATTCATCAAGAAAATATATAAAGAACTTGTCAAAGTTTGGATTGGAGAATTGCAAAAGATCGATATACCAATGTCAAGCTCTTGAAGGGACAAAGATGAAGGAGGAAAGAAAGTTGACTAGAAGCTATACAGGAGTATCATTGGTGGTCACTTTTATCTTACCGCTTCTAGACCCGATACTCGCTTAGTGTTTATAATTGTGCTAGAAATTCAATCACCCCAAAGAATCTTATCTATGCTGCAAAACGTATTATCAAATACATTGCCTCAACTTCAAATTTAGGTCTCCGGTATCCAAAAGAATGAGACTTCACCTTCTTGGATACTTAGTGACGCAGACCTAGTACGGATGCAGAGTTGATAGAAAAAGAAAGACTCTGCACTGCTAACTACTTGCAATGGTGATGCTGTCTTGGTTTTCAAGGAGCTAAAGTACCGTAGCCCTTTCTACGGCGTATGCATGAGTATGTAGCTCTTGGAAGTTGTTGTTCACAAATTTTGTGGATAAAACAAACAGCTAAGAGACTTTGGAATTGAAGATTCATACACCGAGATCAAATGTGACAACACTACCAATCAATCTCACCAAGAATCCGATTCTTCACTCAAGAGCAAAATATATAGAGATTCGACATCATTTTATTAGGAGATCATGTTCAAAATGGAGAAGTTTCTGATTCAATTCTATTGATTCAAAGAGTCAATCGTTTGACATATTTACAAAGCCTTTGAGAAAAATCAATTTGAAGTTATTCCTTCTAGACTCAATATCTTAAAGTCTCGAGAAAGTTCGCACTAAGGCCTGAGTCTCAAAGACACTGTAATTTAATTTATCAAGATTCATGACTGTAAGTTATTTCTATTTTAGAAATTTATCTCTGATCAAATCTCGAAAATGTATGCATCATCTATCTCGTAATTGATTGATGTTATTTCCCGCCTTTTATGATTATTGCAATCTTTCCTTTTCAAAAGAAGTTATTTTTGAAATAATAATTATCCAATTTTTGAAAAGGCAGTTATTTTTAAATGCATTTATATTTCCTTTTATGACGCCCGCATGCCTCATTTTTTGACTGCTTTATATACTGTTGGTTCTTTTTTCTTCGTTTTACTCACAAAAACCCTAAGAGAACACGATCTACCACTGCTTTCTTCCTCTTGTTTAATCTGAAAAGTTTTCACTTTATGCGAAATGCTTGGAATCTCAAGACTATGAAAGATGTCATCTCTCAAAGAAAGTCTTCGAGGATCGCGAATGTGGGACTACGTCAAATGCGTGAGAGACCTACGCATTTTTGATCTCATCGAGGAAGAAGAATCTCCTAGACAAGCACAGAGCCCACAACATTCTTAGCCATTCCATCTCCTCCATCTAGACTCCTTAATATTGAACATTGAGAAGAGGAAGAAATCATCAAGATGCAATCTAATCCAGAACTCAAAAGCCCGCTTTTACTTTTAAGCTTTACCGTGCTTTGAAGAGGGGTGGTACTCCTTTGAACTATATCGATGAATTTTGAAAAAACAAAGGGTATCGAAATGAAACCTACTTTTTACGCACAACTAACGATTGGGAAATTGGGCCTCATGGTAATACGAAGAAACATTGGCAAATATCCCAAGCGGTCCACGTGTTGGAGGGCCGAGTCAACCTAATGGGAATGAAGATGATAGGATGTACAAATACTTAAAACCTAGAATGGGTGTTGCGCGAAAATCCGAAGCAAAAGGACAAGATTTGTTTCACTGAGGAACACAAGTAATCGTACTCTAAGTTGCTAAAGCGTGGAGTGATTAACCTAGAAGTGTGGACTTTAATTTTCTCGATTCTCTGAATGTTAATCTCGCAAGAGAAATTCAATCTTCTTTTTAACTCAAACGGTTTTGTTTCAAACGACAAGGCTCATGCTGAACTCACGCCACTTCTATTCGATCTCAATTTCTTGGATGTGAGTATATTCTCTTTCAAAGAGTCGAGATCAGACTATGTGGTTGACATGGGATACATTGCTGATGTAATTGGGGCTGAAAGAGGGAAATATCAACCTATCGTTGTGTCTATTGGTCGTGCGACGATAGAGCTTTTGTTCGGGGATAGAACGACGGAATGAAAGATTTCATATTTGAGGATGGATGCTTAAATATTTTGCTTCACAAGATAGGTGCTCAACTGTCACTGCACTCCAAATCAACTTCAAGACCGATGTTTCAAACTCAAAGGCAAAGCTGATGTATACTATTAATGCCGGCAAGAAGTTCTCTCTTCCACACACTATTATGTTCCACATGCAATGTAACGCATGGTGAAGGACAAATGCCAACTTCCTTACTCAACACTGTCACTAAGTTATTCGTACACTTGAACATTCAGCCTCCCAGATTCTTTTGTGTTCGAACATGCATCAAATGGTAGTGGACTGAAAATGGTCTCTAAAATGCGTCTAAAGGAACTTAACAAGACTTTGGAGCAATTCAAGGTTAAATCAAATAAGACTCACTAAGTCTCTTCGACTGCAAAACGGAAAGGGAAGGAGCCCATGGTTGCTCCATCCAAGAAAGAAGAGCACTCATCTTGGAGGGACGCAAGAGGATGAGTGGCGATATCACAATTTCGCCTTGCACCAAGAACTTAAGTCGCTGTGTTCTGAGGCGAGGAGAGATGCAGTCAAGACAAGGAGGAGATCGAACAGAGGACTAGAGAGAGAGAGAACTGGTGGAGAAAGAAGCAGAGAGGAGTGATCAGAAAGAAGAAGAAGAGGCAGAGGGTGAACAAGAAGAAGCAGAGCATGAAGAGTACTTCTCATTGCCCACACATTGAAACGGGAGACACGCTGAGAGGCAAAGAGGTACGCTCTCGCTGCTACCATGAAGGAGTAAACAAGCTTATCAAAGAGATCCGTAAGATATCTATGTCTTTAATTTCCATGAAGGCCAAGGAGGTTTCACGCCCATCCGCGTGATCGTGCTAACTTGCCATCATCCGCCAATACACCATCCGATCGTGCGTGGCTAGTACTCGACTAATAATTCAGCATAATTTCGCAGAGTGTTTGATGTTCTCTTGGAGATGCGAGGCCAAATTTATGCTCGGGATGCTAGTTAAGAACTTGCAAATGTGAGAGCAAGCCTCTTCTCAGCTTCGTTGCATGATCAAATCCATGCCCTTGCTCATCAAGTTAAAGCAAATGCCAAGGGAGAAGATGTGGCTCAACCGAAGGAGGATTTGAAAATGAAAGGATTGTCCACCAATGGGAGATTTCTAGCTTGTTCGTATTCCAAAGCAATCCTAATTCCATTCTCTTTTCATCTCTACCTTTTAATGCTGATAGAAAGGGGGAGAGATATGTAGATTTGAGATTTAAACTTTGAGATTTAAACTCTTGACTTTTGTGTTTGATTGACTTTACTTCTTGTGTTTGGTTGTTTGGCCGTGACTGGATTTGGATTTGGATTGTTTGATTGTTTATCTTAAGCACTATTGGTATTTCATGGCAAAGATAGTTGCTCATTTACAGGACTAACCTACTTTCTGTGGATGCAGATTTTAATGTTATCTTTACTAAGCCAATTATCTTTTGTAAGATATCCATGTTTGCTTGAGTATTGTCTTGTAGATCAAAGTTATCCAAATCATAGAAAGTTTTTGTCACCATAAAAAATGAGATTGTTGGAGAAAACTTCCTTGAGTGTTTTGAAGCACAAAACGCTTCCATCGCCTAGTCTAAAGACTTGCACTCTTCCATCAAAGTCCGAAGACCTGACCGCTGCAGACTCAAGACTAAAGTCTATTCTCATTGCGCCTTACCATCGTAAGCTTATCCATAACCGAGTATTTTGTTAAGGATTTGATTCTATCGAATAAAACATCTCTTGGATGGATCTAGCATGTCGGAATCCATTATTCAAATTGAGATTGATTCAGGATTTTAGATCCGTTGATTGGCATAGTATACGAAGGTTCTACTTATGGAAACCTAGATCCCGATTGTATGGGCGAGCAAGATTGGTGGGCTATCATCATATTCCTTAAACAACTCGAAATCTCTTAATTGATTCTGTCCAACGGGTAGATTAGAATAACTCCTTTGGTAAGTACCAACGAGTGTGATGGCATGGAGGAGTATATAAGGAAGACGATCCAGTTGTTCGAGTGTGTGCACAATAGAAGAATTCCAAAGTCCGAAGCTCCTTGTTTTTAGTCAATTCATTTGTTGAGCAAAATCTGTACTCAAAAGAGAGTTAATATTTTTGTGAGACCTTGAGGAAGTGTAGCAGAGTCTACACGTGGAATTGGAAGAAATTATCCGTAACAACTATTTTGATTCATAGTGAAATCCACCGGTGGACTCGGCGTGTAAGAGTGACGTAGGCTTGGATTAACCGAACCACTATAGACCATGTGTTCATATTCTCTTCCCTACGCTCTTACTTTGATCGTAACTCAATTTGTTTACAAGAGTCTAATTTCCTTTTCATAACCTATTGTTGATTAGAATTGCACATTTCTCTCTCGGAAAATTTGTTTTTGCACCTATTCACTCCATCTAGGTGCTCGTACTAGCTTTCACACTTAGTACCGATTTTGACAAGATCTAGTATATTTGAGTCCAACGAAGATAAGATATATGGGTAAAATGAACCAAAGATGAGGTCGCTTAGAGGCAGGATTAGGTGATTATGAAGGAGTAGCAACTCTTACCTAGATCTGCCAGAGTTTTCCGTGGGACACTGACAACAACTGATTCCAGTTATTCAGGATTTTGAGATCATCAAGTATAGTTCAAAGATGGCTAAGTGCTACGAGGACGGAGATAGTGAGGCGAGTAGGGCCATATAGAGCAGAGGGGCCGGAGATTATCATCAATAACAAAAATTCGTGATAAATAATCGTTCAAGGGGGACCCATGCCCCATACACTAAAATCAAACTAATTTACTTTAATACAAGATTGCTTAAACATCTCTCAAGTCTCGCTTAATCATTGGAGAACGAGATTCCAACCATAACACTTACTCGTTCTCTTCAGAATAAGTAGAAGAAGTAAGAATCGTCTTAAAACTCTTTTTTCTTTTTATCCATATGGCCACCTTCAGGACAATTACTAAACAATTCTAAACCTATTGTACATATGCCACATAAGTTCTAAATTTTCCAATTTTATGAACAAAGTCCTAAACCTTTTAAAAAAATTAAATATAGTTATTTTGGTGTTCTATATCGATTCATTAGCTTAAGCGCATGTTTGAAAACATGTTAAGTAATGCCTGATTCTATTCTTTTTGTTTTCCGAAACAAAAAAAGAACAAAATCCATGTGGTAAATTTTTGTTCCGAAAAAAAGAATTATTTTTGAGAATAGATTTGAAATAGAATTAAAAAAAAAAAAAAAAAAGTTGCTTTTTTTGTTTCCAAGAACAACTCTTGAATAAAGGCAAATCATTTTTTCTCATTTTTTTTCCTTTTCATTTTCTTTCCTTTCCTTTCTTCTTCCTCCTCTTCCTCATTGCCGATTGCTGGGCCACGGCGATGGCCGACGACTGTTGGGCAAGGTCCGGCAACCTCACTGGAGCTTCGTCATGTTTGGTGATCAATTGGGTGAGGTCCAGACGACGAGCCTTGACCTTGCCCAATTGGCGCGAGGTTGGCTTCAACCTAGCGCCTAACGAGGCTTGCATCACCAAATCTAGGTGAGAGTCTCACCTCACCATCAATGAGGCTTGACCTCACTGTGCTAGGCGAGGCTAGCCTCATGCTATCTTGCCGGTGGCTACGCAAGGTCGCTTGACCTTGCTCAGTCCGGTCACCGCCCATTGCCATGGTTGGCAACCGGCAGAGAAGAAGAAGAGGGAAGGAAAAAGAAAAAGAGAGAGAGAGAGAGAGAGAAAAAGAAAATATAATAAAAGTATCAAAATTTAAAAGAAGACAGATTAGATGTGTCGGAACTTGCGTAGTGTGCACCAACAAATTAGAAGTGGAAGGTCACCTGTATATGCTGAAACATCTGACTTTTCTTTTATCTAGACAGGCTTCCTGTTCTTCACAAAGTTGAGCTTCTAACTGCCGTACTTTATTGTCAGAGATGACGAAGTTTTGCCTCGTATCCTCCTGTGCCAAATCTTCTGATCAATCATCTTAATTCCCACCCAACACTGAAAAAAAAATGAATCAAGTGTACCTAAGAAAGCTAATGCAGAAGTATAAATCGATCCTCAAAGTATCCAGTGGGCACCTTTCCCTCTCTGTATCCTGAGGATCCAGTACCATAACTTCAATCAGATGCCCAAATAGTATATCTCATATTCTTCCCAGATAACCATCGCAAACTTGAAGTTCATAATTTAGTCCTTCGAACCTGGAACTTATTTATTAATTCTTGCTGCTCTTGCTCTCGTTTTGAGGCAGCATCTCCTGAGCCTCTGCATGAACTCTTTGCACAGCAGCTGTTAAATCTGCTGCTGCCCTTTCACGTTCTTCTCTTCTTTGATCTCGCTCTTTCACCAACTGTTCTTTAAGCATAGCTATGGATGCCTTTGACTGAAAGCAAGTATTCAAGCCACTGTCACCTTCTCTAGGTCTACTGAGCCCATCGTACGCAGATCAAACAACAAAACAAGTCCATGCCATATCACACAGAAAAAATTGCACATGGTTACTTTGCAGAAGTTAGCCATAAGTAAAGCCACCCATGCCGCCCATATCAAGGGAGTAATGAAACCCTTTCAAAAGGCTTAGAAGAGGAGTACCGGAAAGAAAGAAATCAGAAACTAAACCATGGAACACTGCCAAACACGAGCATACAAAGAAGGAAAGACATAAATCAAAATGCAATTCCCACCGATTGGACAGCTATGAAGCCAAAGTTTACACGTAATCCTCTTACCACATCTATTCCAGTGAAAAGCATCTATGGAAAAGTAAATCAGGTTATTATAGGATAATAATTCTGGTAAGTTAGTGAAGGAAAAGAAATTTGTGCATTTGTGACTTACCTATCCATAATCTCATTTGCTTCAGCACAAGACTGCAGAGAAGCATTCAGCCTTTCATTAGGATCTACAATCACATATTTTTGTTCAGCTGATGACTTGCAGTTCCAGTTCTTCTTGGTGTTTGTCAACC
>NC_052619.1:50981979-50990837 GCF_016545825.1 Eucalyptus grandis | reverse complement strand
TACCAATTTACGATGGAAAGAAAGAGGGAAGAATTTTTGATTAGGAGAGAGACATAAATAACTATATGTCTGTGCACTATAAACTAGACAAACAATTGTTAATTAAGCAAAGAATCAGTCAATGAAGATTTCCCTTTGAAGTTTTATGAGCCTCTTTTGCTTGGTGTGAGTACAACATGAATGATAGGAGTCCCCATGCATGTGCCCACATGAGGGTACTTCCTTGCCATGTGAAGGCCAGTCCAAAACTTGTAAGAATAGCTTTTTAATAGACACGCACCCACATTACCAAGTTACCCCTTGTCAGAATTGCATTAAACCTGGGCCAATTTGGTCCTTCTGCCCACCTGGGACATGACCTCCTTTGATTTCTTTTTGAGGTCCTCTTTGTTTTGCAAAGTGGTTGGATATCATCATGTTCCGCTCCTCGGATGGCTTGAAGAAGGGATTTGGCAGGCTCTATGTAGATCCAGACAACTAATAAACAAGGTGGGGAAATTTGATGAGAGCTTTTTCTCATGATCATTTTGAAGTGGACTGTGACTTGATCATGTTGCAGTTAACAGGAACCTTTCTTGGGCTCTCTGTCTGTCCCTCTGGTCTATGATTGAGGGGACAATAAAGCTGAGATTAACTTTAACGCACTGATTAAACTAGTGAACTTGACATGTGACACAAATGGAGGGTCTCATGGACCATGCATCTCTACACTGTCTAGGAGTGTTCATTGTGAGTTTGAATTGGTTGTAGGCTACTCACATGCAAGGTTCACATCTGTCCTGTAAATTTACAAACAGGATTGAACCACCACTGATATGACACGTTCGATTCAAATTATTATGAAAAATTGTTCAGAAAATTCTAAATTAGTTATATTGTAGCCAATTAAATCTTAAGTTTTCAATTTCCAAATTTAGTGCTAAACGTTTTGAAGATTTGTCAATATAGTTATTTTGGTCAATTTTAGCCGAAAATTACTATGTGGATATCGACCGTCCGATGTAGCATGGTTGGTAGGATTAACATGAACCGTGAAGTTGCGATTTCCGGCAAAAAGTGCTTGAAAGGATTATATTGGAAAATTATCAAAAAGTTTAGGATTAAATTAGAAAATTAGAAAATTTTGAGTTTGAATTGGATGTCAAACAACACGTTTCAAATTTTTGGATAATTATCCTCAAGCAATTACAATAGCAAAGTGGCTTTTTTTTTTTGGTTAATACCCTAAAAACCCAAAATTAGTACACCTATGACAAATTTATTCCAAAGGACCAAACTATTTTTTTTACCACAAAAATCTCAAATTGATATGCCTTTGATAAATTTACCCCAAATGGTACACTTGTGACAAATTTACCCTCTATTAGTTTTCATGTAATTTTACTATCAAATTAAGTTAAAATATGTGGCAGTTTGACTAGTATACCAATTTATGATTTTACGCTCCGTTTGTCACGGTTTACGATTTTGTAATTTTTTATGGTATTAATATAATTTAGCGGATGGTATATTTGTCGCAAATTTTTTGGGATTTTGCGATTGAATAAATTAGTTTGGGGCAAATTTGTCATAAAATGTATCGGTTTAGGGTTTTTTTTTTTAATGATTAGTCGGGTAAATTTGTCACGGATGTACTAGTTTGAGGTTTTTCATGATAAAATAGGTTTTTCGTAATTTTTCATATATGTACCATTCGGGTTTTAGAGTATTAACTTCTTCTTCTTCTTTTGAAGTTCTTGCAACATGATTTTTGTTGGAAGATTGGGTATATTTATTGTTACTTGTCAGTTACATAATTTAATACATCTCAACTGATCAGTTATTGTCAAGCATATAGCTCTACACTAGCTATATACGTATATGTAGTTAAATATCTATGAAAATAACATGCCTTATACATTGAGTATACGGACTTGTTTTCCTTTTGAGGAGAGGTCCATAGCTCCGTGTACTTTCCAGCACGTCAAGACTCATGATGAAGACGCATTGAATTCTAGGTCATGGTGTGTCTAAGATAAGGTTGCAAGAAATAGAAGAGAGGAGAGAATGAGAAAATTTTCATTTGTGTGAGAGCATTGAAAGCGCGCACGATATCTCGCTTATAGAACATCACCAATCCATGTAAATCATGTACTTCCCTTTAATTTCTGGTATGCAGCTAGATCTAGTTACTCTCAAGTTCAAGCTAGCCTAGTGAGGCCCACAAGAGTGCACACTGACAAATATCATCACACGTAGTGGTGGGTATCGGTTAATATGGAACTAAAGAACAGATTGGATCAATCGATTCAAGATGGTTCACCCATAGGTAAAAACTTGGGAACCGACCAAGATTATTTTAAGTCCTTGATTGATCTATCAGTTGGAACCGATTTGGATCAACTTGCATCACCTTAAAGAAAGTATGTGTATTTTGTTGAGTAGTAGATTTGATTTAGGGCCGCCCAAGGAGACTAGACCATATCAAACAATCTACCAGGAGTATTCACTATGCGTAACATTGTCAAAGATATATACAATATGTGTGTGTATAAAATATATACAAGAGAAAGCAAACTTAGGTTAACTCCAAGATTGTTATAAAACCGCGCCTCTTTGTTTCTCGATTCTCTGATCTCAGTATCTCTCTCTCTCTCATGCCATGCTCGTTGCCTCACTTGGCCAACTCGGCCCTTATTTTTCTCAACATCTGATGAAATCAATCTCATCCCTCCTGCCAATCTCTTTATGCCTCTCGCTCCACTTTTGATATCTTACAAGCAAAGAATATACGATTCACAACACAAGTTTAATAATTGAAAAATTACGCTGCAAAATAAATTTATTTTTAAAAATCGACAAGTTCGGTTGCCAGATTCACCAGGAAATCGATCAGTCCTAACACAAATACTCCAAGCACACAAGAAATCTGTGCATAAACTTCCATATCTAGCAACACATTGAGTTATATTTCATTCGCTCGCGTGCATATTGGAACGATTATCTGCGGCATTCAACACGGAACACGAGGGCTACTAGATAACTATAAAATTTGGGAGACCGGCGTAATGAATCTAGAGACAAGATAATGGGACCTTTCCTTTGAGTCGTGAGTGGACTCTTCTAATTCTGCACAAAACCCACCATTCGATGTTGGGGCCTGGTGGAGCGCACGGGCAATAGTGTTCTTGATGCTGGCCTTTGGCAAGACGATAATGGAAGGAAGGAAGATGACAAGCCGGGTGAACAGCGCACGTCTCGACAGGGTACGCAGACGCCAAAATCTCTCGAATCAAAGCAGGCGACGTGAAAACTTTGTAAAAGCAAAAAGCTAAGCACGCGAAGACTGTTTGATTTCGGATGCGACGGATCTCGTACTCAGTTCACTGCATGACTTTCCTCGAGTGATCTTAGGATCACAGTCGCCAACTTGCTTAAGGATGAAGCCAAGGGGTTCCGGATAAGTCCGAGAATCAGTCTGAGCCGAAAGATGTAGACACATCGCACTGGAATGCCTAATCAATGCGGTAACTAATTTGTGAAAAAGGATAGAAACATCCTAGTGGTCCGAGCGTGTGGACCCAATAAACCCTGCTAGGGTCTTGGCGTTCTGCAAGAGAGCCTAGATCCCTATAACTACCCTACTTCAGGTTCCATTCCAAACATGACTTTTTTTGTGGCTGAAAATATCCTAACTTTCATTCTAGTCACAGTCACAGTCCATGCATAAAAAAGTCGACACTATTTTCTTTAGAGTTATCAACATTAGTTAGGTTCATTATCAGAATACTTTCAGCTTCTTATGAAATAACAACAACCTCGTAATGTTGATAATCTTAAAGAAACTGTGACAATTATTGAGACTCGGTATGCTCACCCCTAAAATTGACACCCACAAATTTATCATATCGAGGCATAAAATTCGGTGAAGTACCTAAAATCAATATCAGTCGTGCATGGATATACATGCAAACTAAAAGCACCGAATAATAGTTTGAGTTGATAAGATTTGAGCATGATTCACGACCTATAGGGCAAAATATCTTCAACTACAAGTTCATTCAATGATTTCAAGGCATAAGAAGATAGCATGACATATTATTTAACAACCCAGGAATTACATTTAAGAAGAATTATCAAATTTGATGTGCCACTTTAGTTATCGAACCAAAGTGCTTGATAGTTAAAGATACCACACGCTATGACCGATAGAATCACTATAATGTTAGCGACACGAATGATCGATAACAACTCGGTAGATTCTTTTGACACCGACAATTACAAAACGGAGTCTAATTAAGAAAGTTAGGCCAACCATACTGTACAGCGAGAACTCGTGCGAGAACACGTAGAAGACCAACATAAATTCCGTAACGTGGTGGATTCTGCATCGGACCCACTTCAGCTGCAATCGACAACGAGGCTGCGGTCCGGAAGAACCCGTGCACCTCAAGGGGAGAGAGAGAGAGACAGAGAGACAGAGACGAGAGAGATGCTCCGGTCTAGTATTGACTTGTGAAAGACTCCGAGGTCGAGTTAGCGCCGGTTCGGTTCGTGGGGGGGACCATCGCCCTCCGTTTCCATAGAATAAAGCTCGGTCTGCCTGCTTCTGCGGTGGCTAGCTGTTAACGTGCAGCCCTGAGATTTTCATTAGATTATCTGCAGTACAGACAGTCGCTGTTACAGAGAGGGGGAGAGAGAGACGGTTGACTTTTGACCCTGACAGGAGGTGTTGGATTGGGAGCTTTGAATGGAGGCTGGAAGGTGTTGGGAAGGTCGCTGTCCTCCTCTTTGGATTGCGTATCCGAACGTTGAGCTCACCTGGCGGATGAGATGAATTCAATTGCTCATCTTTTCTTTTTTGAATTCCTCGCCCTCAGAACAAGGGAATTGAACGTGGCCTGTTGACATGCACAAGTTTCTGGGCATGATAAAAATTTGGGGCGTGATACACTTGGAATAGTCCCGTAATGTAACGAGGAGTCATGAACCAAATAAGGGAGTTTAGGTAATTCTCACGCACTTCCGAACCATCTCTACAGGTGTAGCTGCGTGATTATCGGAAATCAGGGGCAAAAATAAATAAAAATCCACGAGTCAATGGACGAAAATATCGTGACTTTGCAAACCGAACAAGAAATATCACAAAGATTTATCCCGATAGATAGGAGTCCCCACTTTTAAGCTTCTCGTCCATATGTGCTGGTGTCATGCACAGCATGGGTAATGGTTATCCACATCTATTAAAAGACATCATTAGCTTGGGTGAAAAAGATAGTCATGAATAATTCAACAAGAGCTAGGTGAAAGTCAAACGATGTTGTTGTTTTTTCCTTGAAAAAACAATCATTATTTCCGATTTCTTCTTAATTGTGATTAAGCCGTTTCAGATATTTGTAAGAGATCGCTAGAGGTCTTTTATCTACTGACATGTTACTCTAGAACATCATCGTAATCGTGTCAATTGCCATATTAGTTTGCTTGAACGGAAAATCTAATGGCACGTATTCTGTCCAGTGGATGAAAGTTCATAGATTACTTAATTAGGATATTTTATCTCATGGATAAAAGTTTGATATGTTTTTTGTTTGTTTTTTTTTTGGGTGGAGTTTGCCCTTTATTTAACCTTCTCTAAAGAATTAGTAAATGAAAAGCCCGGCACATTTTTCTACAGTATACTGATGAAATTGATAATTCAGACTTATCAAAAATGTCGGCCAAGACAAAAACCATCCCCAAAAAAAAAACTGGATTGAGATCCAACAATTTCGATGGGGCCCAAGTCTAATATTGGGCTGAACGTGGGCAAAAAATCTCATGAGATAACATAAGAATCCTGGAGATAGAGAAAGGTCTATGAGCCTTAGCTGGTCCCGGCATTGTCTGCAGCTGACTAGTGCAGAAAGCAGGTCTTGGCATTTGTCTGACCACCGATGGACAAGAAAACAAGCAGATTTGGACCAGGCCTTCTTCCTTGAATGAGTGGAGCTCAATTGGGAGAGCAAGGGCAAAAACTTTCTTTCCCAGGTTAAAAATGAGAAGCAAAAGTGGAGGGAAAATGATTTGATTTTGATCTCGCTCCTTTCTCTCTCTCCCTCTCTCAATCTCAATCTCAAATTGCAAGATGACGAAGTTGATTTTAGAGGATCTCATTGCTTTAATTCGAACTTGGAACATCATTTGGCTAAGGTTAGTGCTTTGAATTTGATGTATCAACTTTATCAAACAGGGGTGGAGTCCTTACACTAACATGGTATTACATTCTCCCTTTCTTCCTTTTGGGCTGATAGATGTGACAAATCAGAATGGTCATACATCCACTCGCATGATAAGTGATGTTAGGACGAGCAATCCGGATACAGGAGGGGTAGGGTACTAATTGGAAATATTACAAAAAAATCTTAAATGATTTGATTTTGATCTCCCTCCTTTCTCTCTCCCTTTTTGGATCTCGATCTCGATCTCATATCACACAATGGTGATGTTGATTTTAGAGGATCTCATTGCTTTAATTCGAACTTGGAACATAATTTGGCTAAAGGTTAGTGCTTTAGAATTTGATGTATCAACTTTATCAAGCAGAGGTGGAGTCCTTACAGCAACATAGTATTCCATTCTCTCTTTCTTCCTTTTGGGTTCACGGATTTGACAAATTTGAAAGGTCATACGTCCACTCACACGATAAATGATGTTAGGATGAGTAATCTAGATACAAGAGGGCAAGGAACTGACTAGAAATTTACCAAAAAAATCTTCAATTTATTTTACATTAGCTAATTTAGCCTTAAACTTTTGACAATTTGTCAATATAGTTTTTCTAGCCAATTTTGCAAAAATCAATGATGTAAACACTAACTATCTTACATAACGTAATCTTTGACATAAATAATATTTTTTAATGTGTGACACCCTCTTAGTAAGGCTTTCACCCCATGCCTAGCTTAGCTTATTAGGGCATTTTATGAATATTTTATTCTTTTACTCTCAATCATAAGGGCTAGCAACCCTTGCCAAGATCCAAGCAAAGGCATACGCCTTTGCCCAAACTAGGCGAAGGTCATTGGCCCTGTTGGTTAGAGTTGGAAAAGAAAAAGAAAGAAAAGGAAAGAAAGAAAAAGAAATTCAAGAAATTCATAAGATTTTTTTAAATTCCAAAAAACATGTCAGCGTCGATTGTCTATATAAGATAGGCTGTCGTTCGCGTCAGTGTTTTTGGTAAAAATTAACGAAATACTATTATTGATAGATCATAAAAAAAATTAAGACTGAATTAGTAAAATTGAAAGTTTAGAAGTGAATTGATCGTTGTACAATTGATTTAGTGCTTTTTCAGTAATTTTATTGAACTAAATCAACTAAAGTACTTGGCTTCCCAATTGTTGCCAAAATGCTCCAAACCTTACATGTGGAAAATAATTGGCCACCAAACAATGACTTTTGCCAACGAGATAAACTTAAATCACGAGGCGATTTGCATATTGGGGCGCGAGTAATTATCCAATTATGTAAAGATTGCAAATCACTGGTTGAAGACTTTATTAATGATAAAATGCTCTGATCGACGATTATTTTATAGAGTTTCGATGCGCGTATGGTCTCCCTCTATCTAATGGGTCACAAGTTTTTCGAATGAACTTTTCAATTTCTAACATGGCATTATAATCAAGATAATACATCTTTCATGCTTATTTTGTGTGTACATGCATCTCTTTAAGTCAAAACACCATATTTCGTGATATTAATATGCTTTTAATCTCTCCCCACCAAATTGCTTATAGTTTGTCGGCACCCATTTTCACCACGTTTTACGACGAGTTCATTTACAAGACAGGGAGTCCAACTAAATCATTTAAAGTTTTAATACGTGCATGATTTTGGCATCTAGATTTTCAACATCTCATTCTAAGATGCGTGAAATATAAATGCTAGTGCTTATATTCAACCAATTTCAATCTTGATTTAGCCTTTGACTTAGCAATTCAACGGTTGACAACAGTGACATTTAATCTATGTATCATATAAAACTCGCGATTTTAAATTAAAAATATATAAATCAAAGGATAGCAAAACTCCGCTGTTGAGTAGGTTAAGTAGAGTTATTGAAGGGAAAGGAATGAATCGTTGCAAGATGGGGCTTATTAGGCTTTGGTTAAAGCTTGAAGTTATGTCGCACACGTACAGGTCCTTTGCCTCGATTTCAATGATCATCGTGGGAGCTCTAGCGTCATCAAATTATGAAAATTTGCTCTTCCGAAGGTTAGATCTGTGTTTATTCAACCTATTTTGGTTGTCTCTGTATAACAACAACAGTGTAGACGAAGTTGAAACTAGGAGCGCACCGCCAATTGGCAATGGTGTAGTTATTGAACAAATGAATTTCTAGCGTGTGCTCATCATTGACGATTATATAAGATCCAGTGATTGACCGCTAATTATTTTGCTTGACAGATCCATTTCTTTGGAACGAGTGTGCTTAACTCTACCGGTGCTTTGTTATTTTTCATTGTATTATGGATTTTGCTTTGTTTTGTAGTAATCCGGTCTTTGCTCTGCATCGATTTGCTTTACCATGAAACTTATGTACTTTTTACATATTCTTTTGAGTCATGGATACAATTTTTTTACCAAAAAAGTGAGTTAGAGGAGGTGGAGCAATATCAATGGGAATGGAGAATGGGAAAGGCTGAAGGAGCTGTTTGCGGAAGGTGGGGTTCGTCCCCTTGGAAGTAGGAGCAGTTATCAAAAATTACGAGCAAGGAATACAGGAAGTGAAGAGATCATGGCACAAGTGAAGGCACTCTCTAGAAAGCTTCATCATCAAACTTCTCCCGCTCCACCGAGGGTTTATCTTTTGCATTTCCAAAAAATGCGACATGAAT